>NW_023045926.1:0-99048 GCF_011762505.2 Arvicanthis niloticus
AATGGGATACAAGAGTGGGCAGGCTCTGGCAAGAACGGGTGAGTGACGGGCGGGGCTGGCTGTGTGCTGATCAGTCCTTTCAGAGATGTCATCTCACATCCATTTACAATGCCTCCCATGCCAGCATGAACTGCTTCGCCTCCTGCCACAGCCTTGAGGGAACTGGCAAGCGGCTGACAGCAGAGGCTGTGAAGAATGGTGGCAGTCATGGGTAGGGAAGCATAGTAGTCAGACAGCAACACAGCAACTTTGGAGACCACAACAGGGCTCTTCCCAGGAACCCCGGCACTATGGCACCGGTCTGAGTGACCTTCCAGTTGCAGCAGCCATGTTCCCCTTTAGGAAATGAAACTGCTTATTAAGATGCAGCAGCTATAAATGATGGCTTCAGTTTGCTTTTTTCTATCTTAATTCCTCTGATTTTTTTTTTTTTATATATATAGGAAGACTGTTTTCTCTTGAGGTTTCTGCCCACTAAGACTGTTGTGTCTGTGATGTCACATTTTAAAATGGCATAAGTCCACTGGGGAGGCAGAGGCAGGTGGACCTCTGTGAGTTCAAGGCCAGCCTGGGCTACCTAGTGAATTCCAGGACAGCCAGAACTACATAGTAAGACCCTGTCTTGAAGATAGATAGATAGATAGATAGATAGATAGATAGAAGGCAGGCAGGCATAAGAGGATAAGTGGTCTTACTGAAAAGGAGATATTTAAAGGCAGGAGAGGCATTAGTTTACAGTGTATTTGCTGACAAAGAGTATTAGTTCCCAGAATTCAGTTTGCAGTTTCATGAGACTGGGAGGGGGATTCAGAGAGCAGTGTAATGTTGCATACTCTACTGACTAACGTGAACTTTGTGATAAATAAAATATTTCTAATTTTTCCCCCATTTTTAGGAGATGGTATTATTGAACCAATTCCTCTCAATATCAAAACAGGTATATAATCAAGTCATTTTTTTATTATAAACTATAACTTAGGTTGTTTTGCTTAGTATGTTATGTGATAGTTGCCCTTATAGTTTGCTATCATCAGAAGCCTGTGAAATAGTAAAATATTAAGCTTCTAAAATCTTTTTAAAGTTATTCTTATAGTAAGTTTTAATGAAATAGGAGTACTGGAATATAAATCAAAAAATATGGGGACTAATCTTTGTAATTCCACATCTGCAGTCTCAGAATTTAGGAGGCAGATGTGGGAGGGTGGGATGGTGAAGCTAGCCTGGCTACATAGTGAGACCTTGCAAACGAGTAAGGACGAGGTGATGACGCCATTGATGGGGTGCCTGCCTGCCCAGTGCACAGCCCCACCTCTGATCCCAGAGCAGCAGAAACTGGGAGGAAAGAATTACAACTGTGGAGAGCACAGTTTCTTATTTATTGTAATGTACTGAAAATGTTCTAAAGCAGATTATCAGTGACAGTTTTTGTACCTAATTCCTTGGATTAATTCAAGAGAAAAAAAAGGCATACACTTAAGAAATTGTGGTAGTTGATAATTTTCCTAATTTTTAAAACTGTTTGTAGCATTACTGTTGGATGAGACGGATCTTTGTCAAAGTCAAACCATGCATTTGGGCCTTAAGACCAAACAAAAACTAAATCCTCGTGTTCTCTGTTGCCATTTTAATGAATCAAGTTTGGATAATTATATTCAAGTGAGAACTGCATTTAATTTCATAAGAATTTAGATTGTCATGTTTTGAAGTTTAAAAAAAAAATTAGTAATTTCCTAAGTTCCTCATCAGATTTTGTCTATGACCAGGAAAAAGTGGCATAGGTCACGAGTCATTATTAAACAGAAAGCAGAGGAGAGGCTGGAAAACTACAGGAAAAAATGCACATGAAAAACCAAAACGAAGCAGAGGCCACCGAGCAGTTTCGGTAAAGCAATTGCTTTGAGCTTGTTTTGCTTCCAGTCCACTTAACTGTGGTGTGCCTCCCGGTGCTTGCATCGGGAAAGTAGTGGAGAATAGGGACACTACTGTACCGCTGTTCTTCCTTCCACCAGGATGCGACTGAAGAGTAAGCAGGATGAAATGAGGCTCGAAGGAGACCTGCGAAGAAGCCAGCGAGCTTGCCAGCAGCTGGATTCCCAGAAGGTCGGTGGGCTTCTGCTTCCACTTCTGTAGTGTCAGTACCTGGAACAGTTTGACTCATGTTTTTATTAAGGAAAAACAATAATCAAAACAAAGCCCTGTTTATACCTTCTCACCCCAGAAGCTGTCATTTGATGTGCACTTCCGACCGTGGTGACTGGCTGGCTTAGTCCAGGAGCCCACTTCCTGGTTGTCTAGCAAGGGTTAAATGACATTTCTCTTACTTGAAAGTATCATTACTCAGGACTGAAGTGTGTAGACATTCTGTTCCCCGTTCTGTTTAATTAACCAGAGTAACCTAGTTTTAGTCCATTACTCACACTTTTGTGGATCATTTGGGAAAATCAAAGTGGAGGGACTTCATTTCACACAGGAAGAGTTTTAAAGAAAATCTTTGTCTTTCACAAAACATAGTGAGTACTATCAAAGTAAAATGACTTCACTTGTCTCAAATATTGGTGTAATTTCCATGGTGTGTAAGCATCTGGGCAGGATGTCCCGCTTCACTGTGTTCCCATCATCTTACATGTGCTCCTGACACTTACTGACCTCCCTCCCAGCACGTCTACAGTTTTATACCCAGCGCCCATCTCTTCTGCTGGACTGACATCGGGAACTAGGAAACAAACTCCTAATTGTCCTTTCTGCCCTCACTGTGGTCCAGTGCTCTACTGAGAAATTACACTCCGTAAATATTATTTGGAAGAACAAATTCTTGTTAACACAAGCACACTTCTGAAGCATAACACAAGTATGCTTGGCTGTGTTTTATGAAAACAATTCTGTACTTTCAGAATATTCAGGTTCCCAAGGAGGCGTGGTACTGGATGAGGCCTGAAGAGGAGACTGAGGAAGAGGAAGAGGAGAAGGAAGAGCAGGATGAAGATGAGTGCCCAAGTGAAGATTTGAGTGTATGTGTATGCATTGCTTGTTCGCTCACAGCAGGGTCATGGCCTGGCACTGCTCACACTTGAAGCTGGGCAGTTCTTTGCTGTGGACAGCATGGCATGATGTGTAGCAGTACCACATGCTGCTTGGCTTGGGCTTTGGCACCCTGACTAGGGGTGGGGAGGGAATGAAGAAAGGGCAGACACAGACAAGGCATACAGGAAAACTAGGGTGAGGTGAAGTGCTCACCTTACAAGTTACCTGCTAACCCCAGCAACCTTGCAATCCAGTGTATTTATTAGGAACAGCACAGGGTGGGCTGGGCTAGCTGGTCTTGTTGGGCTATAACACTCCAGAGGCAGAGGCCAGTGTCTGTACATGCTGGTCAATCATCCTCAGCCTCCTGAAGAGAGCTTAGCTGTTCCCCTTGAACCTCTCCTGTGAGGCTGAGGCAGCGGAGTCCTCACCTGGCCATGCCACTGTCAACAATACATAGTCACCCAGGACTTCATTCACTCAGGGCCTCCCCTGTTCCCCAGACAACCGCATCCCAGGTCCTTGCCCTCCAGGTGCCATTTGCACTTCCCCTCATGACAACCAAAGAGTGTTTCCAGACATTTCTAAATGACCCCCAACTGAAAGCTGCTGGTTTATGGGACTGTGTTTCTAGCTCTGAAATCAAACTTTCCTAGAACTTTTCCATTTAGTTTTAGTCTGCTCTCTAACCTGAGCTTCAGTTTAGATGACAGATTTGCTGCAAGTGCAAACGATTGTAGTCAGCTTCGTTTCTGGTTACATGTCTAAAAGTGGTGCTGCTGTGCACCTCATCTAGTCACAAAACAGAGAACATAAAATCAGAAGGAAGTAGAGTGTGACCAGAGATGGCTCGGCAAGTGAAGGCCCCTTCTGCCAAGCTTGACAACCTGAGTTCAATCCCTGGGACTTACATGGTGGAAGGAGAGAACCAGCTCTCCCAAATTTTCCTCTGTTCACCAGTTGTCTCTTGTGGGCAGGTGGTTAGTCAGCTGAGCCATGCCCAGATATGTCACCTCTATTCTGACCCCTTGAGTAACTGAGCGTATAGCAGAAGACCTCAAGCCTGGGCCTGAGTAACTGGACTGAGACCCGGGAAGCAAGGTCCTGGTCAGTGTGAGCCACTGATGTGTCTGTCTTCTCCCCAGGTGCCAGAAAAACTGCACATCCTCACTGGCTACTTACGAGAAGAACATCTGTATTGCATTTGGTGTGGGACAGCCTATGAAGGTAAGAAAATGCTTTATACTTTAAAATATACTGTCTGTGCATAGTTGTTTATTTTTAACAAAACTCACATTTCCTACAAACAGTAGAAATGGCTTCTTAGTCCATTCAAATAGCAATGTAGGACTGCTGTTGCAAAAAAAATAGTGACTATAGAAACAACTGAGTTGGAGGCTGAAGAAATGACTCAGCAGTTAAGAACACTGGCTGTTCTTCCAAAGGACCTGGGTTCAATTCCCCTCTCTCTCTCCCTCTCCTTCTCCCTCTTTCTCTCCCTCTCCATTTCCCCAACACCCACATGGCAGCTCATAACTCTGTAACTACAAAATCTGACACCCTCACACCATCACGTAAGCATACATGTTCAGGCAAATACAAATGCAGATAAAATAAGAATAAATAAATTTTTAAAAAAGAATTGAGTTCTTATTAAAAATCCAACATTTAATTTTTCAGTAACAGAATGCACAGGAGGGAATTTTCACCATTCTCTTACTAAAGAAATAATTTTAATTCTAAAGAATAACTTAAAGGCCAGGCATGGTGGCACACATTTTTAATCCCAGCATTCAAGAGAGGCTGGTGGATTTCTCTGAGTTCAAGGACAGCCTGGTATACATAGTGAGTTCTAGCCCAGCTACTGCTACAGAGAGACCCTATCTCAACCACTGTCCCCATCAAAAACAAAAACATTAAAAAAAGCCTTGAAGATACTGATTTTTTTTTTCTTGGTTTATTTTTGAAAATTCATTTTTTTGCCATATGCTTGCATTAAGATTTTAGAACTAGGGCTGGAGAGATAGCTCAGCGGTTAAGAGCACTGAGTTCGATTCCCAGCAACCACATGGGCTCACAACCATCTGTAATGGGATCCAATGGCCTCTTCTGGTGTGTCTGAAGACACCTACAGTGTACTCGTCATGTACATAAAATAAATAAAATCTGTAAAAAAAAAAAAAAAAAAAAAAGATTTTAGAACTAATTTTTATTTAGGCAGACTATTGTCCCTGACTCATAAAAGTCAAGCATGTTGAAATCCATTCTTGTTTCTCTGTTGTGAAGAAGAAATTAGTAAGATATCTTTGCCAGATACCTTAACAGAGCCAATTGTCTTCCTTGTCCGTTTCACCTCAACTGACTTCTAATTAAGAACTTTGTATTTGAGAATGAAGATTTTTTTCATAATTATTTTAATCTCTTAACTTTTATGTGTGTAGGTGCTATGCCTATATGTACATTTATGTACCCCATATGTTTAGTGTTCATGGAGGCCAGAGGCATTGGCTCTCCTGGTCCTGGAGTTAGACAGTTATGAGCCACATGCAGTGCTGGGAATTGAGCCCAGGCCCTCTGGAAGAGCAGCCAGAGCTCATAACCCCTGAGCCACACCCTCAGCCTCATCGTGTCTTTATTATTGTTGTAATCATTTCCCCATTTATTTTGTGGAATAAATAACAAAATGCTCGGTCAAAAATACTACATACTGTCTTATAAGTTTACCATAAACTTGCATTTACCTTTTATTTCTCACACATAAATTACAGATAAAGAAGACTTATCTTCGAATTGCCCAGGACCAACGTCTGCGGATCATGACTGAGATTGCTCCCAATAAAGTAAAATTGTTTATGTGGGTAGGGAAAGGCAGCCTTTGTAAAGCACTTTATTCTTTCAGAAATATGTTCTTCTTTGAATAAAATTGCTCACTGATTTCGGAAGATGTTACTGTTACTTCCAAATACAAGTACCATAGACATGAACAATTAGGACTTACATGGTACCTGATGCTTGTCGAGGTTAAGGGCACCAACAGGTAACATACTTAGTCCCCTCCTTACTTTGGATAAATTGAGAAGTAAGATATGGGAATCAGGAAGAAATGAGTCGTCTGCTTTAGGGTTTGAGCTGTACCTTTATGGTAGAAGGCCTGTCAAGCCTGTGTAAGACCTGAGTTCAGTCAACAGCACCACAGTTAAGCTCACTGGCATGAAGCTGGAATACAGAACTGTTGCCGTAAATCTCCAACCCAAATAAGTCTAGTCAAGGAAAACACAACTCAATATTTATGGATATAAACTGCAAGCCTAGATATTGGGCAGATTTACTATTGCACTACTCTATTCCCCAGCTATGAGATCTTTTATAACTTGCAGTTTTTCCAGGCCATGTTCTTCTCCTCCATTGTCCTTTCATCTCCCACTCAGTCGCCTCTCTCTCGCGTCAACTTCCTCTTCCAACTCCTCCCCTAAGCCCTTTTCTCCACCTCCCTGTCTACTGTCCAGTTACTGGCTCCAGTCTTTATTCTACAAATTAAGGTGGACAGAAGGTTCACAAGAGTAGGATTCACTCCTTCTCTGCAGCTCCTCCCAGGAAAATGGAACTACCATCAAAACATGAGGCTGGGGCTATCCACACTTCCCCCTTTCTGTACAATTAAAAGACTCTTTTCTCTCAGATATAAATTAAACACAAACTATATTACCGTTTTGTAATTGTTAAAGTACAAGATAGACCTAATACCCAGTCCATCATTTTTGTTAAGTAAATAGAACCTCTGTCATCTCTCTCAACTAAAAGACTTAGTTCTGAACCTCACTTATGAATAGCATCTGAAAACCATCCTCTCAAAGTAAATAGCCTGGGTTGGCTGTGAGACTATAAGTCTTCAACCCCATCAGAAACCCAGAATGACTGAATTAACTGAAGATATGGGAAGCACAAAGCATGGCATCTAAAACTTAGCCAATTTATATAGACCGCTGAATAACTGGACAGTTCCTTACTTTAAAACGTTGGAGCATCTGGTCTTTAGCCTTCTGGCCCAGGATCATCTGACAGACCTCGTAATGCAGAATTATTATGGGCTGATTACTCTGTCTTGGCAGATATAATCAGTCAACCGTTCCGAAAGTGTGTCCTTTTTCTGCACAATATTTTGTCTGTAGATGGAAAGAGGCAATTCTTGCTTAGTGGCTGTCTCACCACAACTGGAGTAACTCCAAAGATGCTCAGTTTCTTCTTAGAATCCAAGACAGGGAAGCTGTCAGGAGTAGACAAGTCTTTAATCAAAATGAACGTTTATATAGGAATGCTTATAGCATCAATTCTGTGGACTTCTGACGTTTTTGAAAACCAACTGTGTAAAGCAATCTGAACTGTTGTCTATTAACTCCTTTCCGCTATTTCTAACTAAAATCTAGAAAACACCCTAACAGTAAGCTCTGAGCCATGCAATTGCTATAGGCCCTTAACTCACAAGCTAACCATCTCAAATCAGTTTTTTTTTTTAATGTTAAAAATGGACTGGGGCTAAGCCTTGTATTTCTAAATGAGTTATATAGGCACAATGCCTATATGAGAGTAACAATATTAATCCCACTTTTATATCAATAAGAAACTCACACCAGTGAAAACTTTAAATTTGTACAAAATAAATTCTATACCAATATAAGAGATTATAACTTCAACTTTGTAACAATTATAAAGATTTCCACCAATGTAAGATATACCTATGTAATGTTTCACTTAAGAGTAAATTTGCTAACCTATCCCTATTTGTCTATTTCCATATTACTGTGTTCCCCTTTTCTTTCTTCCTTCCCTTTTACCTAAGAAGGAAGAATAAAGAAGAAGACAGGAAAGGTAGAAATCCCTGAGTTTAAGCTCTCTAGTTCCCTCTTTGTCCAAAGCTACATTTGTAAAGTATCTTTTAAATGACAACCCATGTATAATTTCTAAAGTAACCAGAACCATCCACTCCAACATAAGGAACTGGGACGATGATCTCCTTTTGTCTGCTTCCAGCTGAATTGGGGCGAAGAATTCCCATCTGGGGGCCCAAAGGGAAATAGGAAAATTGGCTTAGTCAAAGGAGAGCTAGTGGCATCATTTGCCTTGTAGTCACTATGTGCTGAGAGAGTTCATTGTTTAGCTGACAGTCAGAAAGGCTGGACAGGCAAGCTAGCTGTTCTGGAAAAGTTTTGGAAGCAAGTCGTTAAAAGAAGCATCCTCGATGTAGTTGTAGTAGAATCAAGCACAAAGCTGGAATAGAAGGTCTCAGCATCCCCGAGTATGAATCTTGCTAGGGCTGTCTTTCTCTTCTTTCATCCTATAACATATAAAACTTAAAAGCAGCAGGAGCATGCAGGGCACACAGCTTGGTCAATGAAGATCAATAAAGAAAGGCAACTGTCCTTCAGGTGAGTTTGATCACTTAATCAAACTGTAATATAACTTTGTATACATGCCCTCATAAAGAATGGCATGTATTAACAAATCATGAGAAATTAGTACCCAATTAAGTGGTTTTGGCTTTATATGTACATTTTAGTCCCAGCCGGTTCCAGAGCTGTCTCCATATAAGAGACATAAACATCACCACATATACATCGGCTATTTGGTTGGTTGTGTTAGTCTCCCTTTTCTTCTTCCGTGTCGCTAAGGTCTTCAGGAGGTCTCCCTTTGTCATGTCTGATTTTTATCAACTTGGAAGGAACCCACAGCTTTTCTTTTCCTTTGGAAACATAGGCATAACCTCTCCCCCAGCGTAACACACTTCCCACTTTCCATTTTTGTCCTGGCCCGTACTGCCCGGCTTTGTGGGCCAAAATGTTGCGGCCTGCTCCGCTCCACGCTTGGCGGCCTCTGTGTCTTGGCCCAAGCTGCCGCTCGGTCCCAGGGTCAGGGTCTAGCGAGAGAGAGTGCGGATAAAGTGGAAGAGACACGAAGAATGGAGACAAGACAGAAAGTGATCAAGTCTCAAGTCTCAAGTCTCTCTTCTTGAAGGGAATTCTGAGGTATTTATACGCTTTTGCCACGTGCCTTGCAGGTGTTGATATGACATAAGCCTTACAGGCGTCTATAGCGTGTGCCTTGCAGGCGTGACTACCACGTGCACCTTGCAGCTGGGGGCAGTAAACAGCAACACAAAATATGTGGGATATCAGAGTGTGCTTCAGCTGTTGTAGGCCATTGAAAACCAAATCTCTTATCAGGGTATATGGTTCCAGATGGCTGCAAAGATAATCTAGCCGCTTTCTGCTAAAAGTCGGCTCCCAACACATTTTGACATCAGAATATCCTTAATATAAACAGGTTGATTTAGTTCAGTAGTTTTTTCCACCATTCAATGTCTCTCAGTGGCTGTGGTGTTTTGTTCATCAGCATTCAAAAAATTTAAGGTTAATAAAGCACTATGTAATCTATCTTTGGGGGTTCTTGTTGATCCCTTTTGCCCGTTAAGCATCTCCTTTAGAGTTCGATTAGATCTCTCCACAACCACTTGTCCCGTAGGATTGTGTGACATGCCTGTAACATGCTTTATATTATAATATGTAAAAAACTTCTTCATCTTATTAGAAATATATACCGGACCATTATCTATTTTAATTTGTATGGCTATTCCCATAATGGCCATGACTTCTAACAAATGTGTAATTATAGAATCAGTCTTTTCTGATGCCAAGGCAGTTGCCCATTGAAATCCTGACTACGTGTCTATAGTATGGTGCACATATTTCAGCTTGCCAAACTCTGTAAAATGAAAGACATCCATTTGCCAAATGTCATTTCTTTGGGTACCCTTAGGGTTAGTTCCTGTAGGCAATGGAGTTTGGTTATATAATGAGCAAGTAGGGCACTGCCTCACAATTTCCTTGGCTTGTTGCCAAGTGATAGACAATTCTTTCTTTAAACCTTTGCTGTTAACATGGTGGTTTTTTTTTTTTATGGAATTCTGAAGCCTCTAGTACGTTTCCTATCAATAGCTGGTTGATTTCATTATCACCTTGTGCTAGAGGGCCTGGCAGACCTGTATGGGATCTTGTGTGTGTTATATATAGTAGGTAACTCCTATTCCTGATAATTTGTTGTAGTTGAATAAATAGTGAGGTCAATTCAGAATCATCCTGAATAAGTTCAGCAGTCTCTATGTGTAAAACAACCCTTTCTGCATATTGAGAGTTAGTTACTATATTAAGGGACTCTTGAAAAATCTGACAACACCATGCTTATTGCATATAATTCAGATTTTTGAACTGACTTATAGGGACTCTCAGCCACCTTACTTATGTCTTCTGATTTATATCTTTGCCTTTCCTGATTTACTAGCATCAGTGTAAAACATAGGGGCTCCAGATATCAGAGTTCCCTTTAATATACGAGGGATAATCCAATTAGGTCTTTTTATGAACTGAAGCCACTTGCTTTTAGGGTATCTGTTGTTAATCTCTCCCAAGAAGTTACTGCACGCTCTTTGCCAATGTTCATCTTGTGCCCATAACGAGGCAATTTCTGCGTTAGTAAAAGGTATAACAATTTCAGCTGAGTCCATTCCAACTAATTGTCGAAGTCTCATTTTTCCCTTTAGTAACAATTCAGAGACCTTCTCAATGTAGGTTTTTAACTTCTTACTCTGTTTATGAGCTAAAAATATCCAATCTAAGATAGAGTCTTTTCTCTGCATAAGAATTCCTGTAGGAGAATGAGTAGAAGGTAAGATAACTAAGATGCAGGCCATCTTTGGATCAATACAATCTAGATGTGTATCCTGCAATTTCCTTTCTACCAAAGCTAACTTCTTCTCAGCCTCAGATGTCAGTTTCCTTGGACTATTTAAATCTTTATCTCCTTGTAAAGTTTGAAATAAATTACTGAGCTCTTGAGTGGCCAAGCCAATTGCTGGCTGCAGCCAGTTGATATCTCCAAGTAGCTTCTGAAAATCATTAAGGGTCCTTAACTGGTTTCTTCTAATTTGCACCTTTTGTGGATTAACCCTTTGTAGACTTATTTTATACCCTAGATAATTAATAGAATCCCCTCTTTGTATTTTTTTCAGGGGCTATTTGCAATCCCCAGCAAGGCAAGGTTTTCTTTACTTCCTCAAACATGTTTTCCATGATATTAATATCTGGATCAGCCAACAAAACTGGAATGTCTACTTTTTGAAACTGGATGTCTACTTCTTGAAGTGGCCAACTTTCAGGCCAAGAATTTGGAGAGATAATGGTGACACCTCAGGCTAAGTAGTCCCTGCCAGATAAAACACTTCTCTGTGGGAAAGGACTGAGTTAAGAGTCAGATGATTCCATACTCCTGGGTCATTTCCAGGGCCAGACATCAAAGTCATGAGCCTTTTTCCAAGTTTGTATGCCCAGGGTTCTTAGTGGACTCATCTGAACTGGTCAAGGGCAGCACTTAAATACCCACTTTTTAAACTCCAAGAGTATGCAGCAGCCTGCCCTTGCTTTCCAAAATACCACAGCATCACAAGGAAAAGCATTCCAGAGGAGTGACTGAAGGAACACAAAGTGGTCAGCACAGTGCAGCCCAGAACAGCTGGAGGACTAGGGGAGAGCTGACTTTCCCCAGGTGACCATGTGACATTCCAGTAGTAGTACACTAACCCCAGGTGTGGGAGGAGCTAAGGTGGGAGGAGTAAAGAGAGGAAGAGAAGGAGTAAGGGAGGAGGAGGAGGAGAAGGAAGAGGAAGAGCTAGGAGGGAGAACAAGAGAGACAAACATGGAAGCAAATGTTCACGTGTCTCCGCCAGTCAAAGATAGTTGGTATATCTAGGTTGGGTATTGGGTTACACTTCTGACTGTATGGGCATCTTGTTATTGATCATTACCAAATATATAAGCCTTTGGATAATCTAAGCTTTAGAGTCTCATCTGTACCGAGCCAGCATGGTTGGCAGGATGGTCTGGGCACTGCCCAGCCTTGCGGAGACAGTTTGGGAGATTGGCAGAGCCATCTCCTACTGGCAGAGCCATCTCCCACGCTGGCGTCTTGTGGGTGACAGAGCTGGTGTCTCTGGCTGACCGTTTCTAGCTGCAACGCACACATGGCCTTTGGCAGCCTTCAGATGAAGATGTAGAACTCTCAGCTCCTCCTGCACCATGCCTGCCTGGATGCTGCCATGTTCCCACCTTGATAATGGACTGAATCTCTGAACCTGTAAGCCAGCCCCAATTAAATGTTGTCCTTATAAGACTTGCCTTTGTCATGGTGTCTGTTCACAGCAGTAAAACCCTAAGGCAGAAACATTTCTATATGAGAAATACTCCATGTAAGGTTCTATTTATTTATATTCATGGAATGGGCACATCTATAGCCAGGAGGCTTATGATTGGTTTTCTAGAGTAGGGAGAAGATGATGAATCTGTTAATGGATGTGTGTTCTTTGAAGTGACATACATGTTTTAAAACTGAATTCTGTGTTGATGCAACTCTGAACAGAACAAACTCTGTCAAAGTGTAGATGTTGGGTACAATAAATTAGTTACAATGTGAATTATAATGCACAATATTTCTACTATGTTTTTAAAATTAGATAATATGGGTATGGGTGTAGGCACGGGTACCATGTCTACAGGTCAAAGGACTACTTGTGTAAGTCAATTCTTTTCTATCATGTAGGTGTTAGGGATTGAACTCAGGTTACCAGGCTTGACTGTAGGTGCCTGTACCTGCTAAGTCGTCCTGCTGTTCCTAAAACTTTGTTTAAGTTGAAGGGAATTTCAGGTACAAACAATGGGAAAGCATATGAGTGCTAGATCATGTTCAGGTAAAACTGAGCAGGTCTGTGTAGCTGTGCCTTAATCTGGTAATACCAAGCATAGGATCCACTGGGAGAGCGTGGCTGCCAAGTCACGTTTTTGGCCTCCAAACCCGCACGCAGTAAGTGAATATAATGTAAATGACCCAGTCTGTGGTAAAATATTGCAACTATAGGAAATGAAATATCACAACTAAATCAACATCAACCAGGCTCCACATACTCTGGAAGCATTTTGTATGTGCCACAGTGCAGCTACAGTGTTGAAGTCAGTGCTGGTGTAACTGCACCCATCTGACCATGGGACGTGGGAGCCACTTCCTGGGGAGAGGACATTCCACAGACAGGTCAAGTTCCTCAAGCAAATGGTGAGAGTAAAGAAAGCACAGGGAGTATGCTCTCGGGGAAAGGACATGTCAACCAAAAGTAACCTTGGATCTTCCGGGTTTTTGAGACTGTAAAATTGAATTCAGACTAATCATGTAAAAATTATACTTTTTAGTTTGTCTGAGTAGCAGTCATGTGTGATTTTGTTACTATTACAAAGAACTTACCTATTACAAGTCAACTTTTAAATATTCATGGCTACAACTGAGGCTCACTTTAAAATTTTCTAGCCAAAGAAAGAAAAAGGGAAGGGGTCAGCATAACAGCAAAGGTAAAATATTATTATTTGTCAAAGCCACACAATGATACTTACAGATTCATTCTTGTGTATTTGAAGATAAAAATTGAGCGAATAGTGAACAAAATTATTATGAATATATCTGATATAAATTTATATTAAGTCTATATGTATGTGTTTGTTACATATGTATATTTAATAGAAATGATATTTATTCTGTGATAAAAATTTCCTAACGAAGCAAGTAGGCAAAAAAGTTTCTTTCAAAAGTGTACCTGGAATTAGTAAGTGAGGCCCTAGTCTGCCCCGCTGTTACTGTGATTTACATACTTGAGATTTCATAGTTTGGAGACTGAGAAAATAAATCCTCAGAAGTAAATAAAAATGCTAAAAGATGCCGGGCAGTAGTGGCGCACACCTTTAGTCTCAGCACTTGGGAGGCAGAGGCAGGTGGATTTCTGAGTTTGAGGCCAGCCTGGTCTACAGAGTGAGTTCCAGGACAGTCAGGGCTACACAGAGAAACCCTGTCTTGGAAAACAAACAAACAAACAAAAAGCTAAAAGATAATATATGTATTTCATAATATAAAATACCAGTAAGAGAAGGGTATGGCCGGGCGGTGGTGGCTCACGCCTTTAATCCCAGCACTTGGGAGGCAGAGGCAGGTGGATCTCTGAGTTCGAGGCTAACCTGGTCTACAGAGTGAGTTCCAGGACAGCCAGGGCTACACAGAGAAACCCTGTCTTGAAAAACCAAAAAAAAAAAAAAAAAAAAAAAAAAAAGAGAGAAGGGTAAAATGTTATACCTGACCATATTATTTGGTAGTCCTCTTAAATGCAGGAATTTGTTCATTAAAGCTAATATTAGTCTGCTTTAAGAGATTTTTTTTCTACCTAGAAAATTTAAAAAACGTAAATAATATGCCAGATACCTATACATCCTCACTTATACTTGGCAATGGCTAACATCCACCACAGTTGCTCCTTTTCTTCTCTGTGTAACCCCAGCTCCAGAGGGTCTGATGCTCTGTTTTAGCCTCGGCTGTCACTGCACTCACATACAAAGACGTGGACATGCAAATAAAATAAATATTTTTTTAAAAGAATAGTTTCTCCAAGAGTGTGTGTGTGTGTGCGTGCGTGCGTGTGTGTTATATTGCCTTTTTAAGGAAAACAAATAGAATAAACCACATTCAGGCCTAATAATCTCCTCATGGTTGTTCTTCTGCAGCCCGTTAGTTTCTTCCACGTTGGGCAATGACAGATTGAATTACATTGTTACTGTGGTGATGTGCATCTTTCCCTCGTAGACGTTCATGTTCCCCATTTTAAACTCTTGCATCCAACGCCGAACCTTGCTTACCATACCACACTAGCAGTCAGAGGACACAACAGGTGCTTTAATGATTACTTAGAAAAAGCCACTTACACTTGTAGGAGTCTCTCACCGCTTCTCACCGTCCGGGTAAGCCTGATTTGGCTCGGTTTGAGAATTGTAAAACAACACAACGCTTTTCTAATGCTGGTCTGTTGCTCTACAGTTTAAGACCCCTCAAGGTCTCTAAGGATGCAATCCACATCATCATCCAGCATTTCCCACTGCTGTCTGGGGCTAACGCCTGCTTTGCCCAATTTCCCCTGTGTGCGTTCCTTTCAGAGTTTAGGCTCTGTCCCTAGCTCATCCTGCCCTACCTGGGCTTATCTCCTCTCTGCTAAATCATTCACATTCTTGGGAGTTTCTTAAGTGTCATTTCTAAGGCCTCTGCTCTGTGGAAAGTGATCTTTCCTGTCCAGATGGAGAGCTTCCTACTACTGCCACCAGCACAGCTATATTTCCTCAAAGCTTTATTATAATAAATATAAGATGTAGAAGATAAAAAGATGGAGAATCTTCCTCACCAGCTCCATCATCCCCGCCCCTCCTCTCAACGAACCACTTAGGAATTTAGTATTGCTTCCTCCCTTGTCTGCCTCTTCCATCTCATCCTATTTGTTGAGATTCAAAAAAAAAAAAGGGGAGGGGTTTTTTTTTTTTTTTTTTTATGATTTTGTTTTATATGTTCTGGAATCTTCTGTAAAGTTGTGAATGGTTTCCTTCCGTAAACATATTTTTAATATTTTTTCTCTTAACATGCCAGTAATATACTGTTACTACACCCAGCTTCAGTTCATTCTCCAATGTGTAAATAAAATTTCAAATCTAGTTCTCCTTTTGAAGGCATTATGGGTGCTTCTTGTTGACACGACGTCGGTAAACAGTATGTTAGTTACTTTTCTTGTCACTAAAAACCCAACAAATGAAACGAAAGGGAAGAGATATTTATTTAATTAGACTCAATTTTTGATGCTACAGTCCCTCATGACAGGAAAGATTTGGCAGAAGCCTCAGTTCGTGGTGGTGGAATGTGTCCTCGTTTCTGTTGGCTCATGGCCATCTCAAAATGCACTCAATTTCACCTCAGAAATTCCCATAATCTTAATACTCAGCTCCATTCAAAAGTCCAAAGTGCTTTGAGAAGCAGAGGAAAACTCTTAGCTTTGAGGTCCTATAGAACAAGCATTACAGCATACAAAGGAACAAAGTAACTATCCCTATTCTGCAAAGCAAGTCTAGAGAACAGCAAGGAAAGACTGGACCGCTACAAGGCTAAATCTTAGCTGGGCATACAAAGGCTGCATCTTAGTGTCCAGTGTCTGGAATACACAGTAGCATAATCTGAACACCAGTGTGGTTTCACGTTTCACCCTGCCTCTTGGGTGTGGAAAGGCCGCTTGGGCAGGAAACGAGATAGTCAGCTCAGCTGCAGAGGGGTTAGATTGCATTTACCCTACACCCACTGTCAGGTGATGAGCTCGCAGGAAGCATTGATATACCCCTGCGTGGGAAAATGCAGCCTGGTGTAGAAGGCCAAAGCTGGGGTTCCCAAGATCCCAGGTGTCCAGTCACCACTGGAAACCATGCAGAGGGAGTCAGGAACCATGGGCCTACAAAGAGGAGCCTGGTGCCAGGGGCTCCCAAACTCCTGGACATCCAGACCACTGAGTAAGTGGTGGGGAGTTGGGAACTGAGTTGGGTCCTAAGGCTGAGGAGCTGGGGCAGGGGCATTGGGGGATATGGGGAAATCTGGCTTAGCTGATCAGTGGTGATTGTCCTTAGCTTAGCTGCATTTGTCTGGGAGCATGGAGGGGCCTTCTCAGGAGGCTTAGCTGACGGCTCTGTAGACAAAGTCTTTCTCTATGCTCCCCACTGTGGTTCTTGATAAGAGAGACAGTCCTTGGTTCCAAACTTTATTGATTGTTCATAATGGAAAATGGATACATGGTGGACCAGAGATTAAATACCTTTGGCAGGAAGGAATGTCCAGGAAGGGAAGCTTATTAGCTAACTCTCAGGGCCTCTAAGATACCTCATTAGCATGGAGAAGTGTGTTCTGATCTATATCAGTTCCTATGTAGGGAGTGTGGTCATGTGACAAGGGCCTGGTGGGAGGCAAGTAAAGGTCCCACCATCTTCTCTGGGTTCCAGTGCTTCCAACCCGCTCAACCTTACCAAGTTTCTTGGCACAGTACACTGGCCCACACTCCAATAGGCTTCTTACAGCCAGGCTGCCTAAAGCATGCATGGGTTTTCTCTTGGGCTGGCTCCAACCAGTACCCACTGCTTCTTCAACAGATGCTCTGTGTTCTTGTCATCTCCCACATCCTGGGGTCTCAGTTAACACTTAGGTTTCACCTTTATAACTTCATACAACCTTTCAGAGCATTTCTTCAAGGAATCTGAGCACCTGTTATACATTGTCCTCACAGGCTTGTTATGGGACTATGGGACAAATGTCTCTGCCCCATGACCCTTACGTTGTGCTTTCCTGCAAAACCAGCATTATACAGATGATGCCAAGTCCTGCCGCCATCTTGAAATGGAAACTTCAGGCTATAGCATTCTGTAAGCTCCTGTACAGCTGAATGAGCCTGAATGTCTTGAAATTCCCCCCACCAAACAGTCTTTTGAATTTGAATGTCCTGTGTCTAGTCCAATTCCCTATGGGTTCCTTTTTCTCAGAGACTTCTGAGCTACCACATTAAGTTTGATGTACACCATTTTGAGGACTTCTCTAGCCTGCTGCTTCAAACTTTTCCACATTCCTCCCACAAGCCAGTTTGGATAGCCCAACAGTAGGTTTACTGCAACACAACCCCACTTCTGGTACCATTTCATTACTTTTCTCATCACAAATTGAGAGAAGCAACTTAAGGACAGATGGATTAATTTGGATTCCCTCATTCAGAGGTCACAGTTCACATGACACACAAGGCACGAACAGCAGAGGGTTTGTAGTGTGATCAGAACTCAATATATGTATGGACTTGTCAAAAATAACTTTGTAAGACTGTTTTTGGAGTAACTGGAAAAAAAAAACCCTATTGCAGGATTTTCAGTGGTCCTGCTTGGTGTTTAATGATAAAGACACTGAGACATCTGTATAGTATAAGGTCTGTTTTCTGGGGCAGTCTCTCAGCTAGCCCATCTACTATTCTACCATTTTGTCTCTCCATGTGGCTGGCTCTATCTATCTATCTATCTATCTATCTATCTATCTATCTATCTGCTCCATTCTAGTCCATGTTTTTGTGTCTCTGTCTGTCTGTTGGTCTGCAGGTCCTTCTGCCCCAGCTCTGGCTACCAGCTCTTCATTATGCAAAAAGCCAGAGTCCTTACTCACCCAGTTAGCATTGGGGACTATGTGACCTTCCTCACAGGAGCTTGCCTTTCTCTTTGGGCAACAAACATTGAGAAACAAACATTTACGTGTTTGGCTAGTCAGCCACAGGCCCAGCAATTAACAATTGAGGAAACAGGCATACTTTTTCACAGCCAATAAATACAATGTCTGTGGGTCACCCTAACCAAAACCTGTCTGGGAGAGTGTTAGCCGAAGGAAAGACATACAATATTCACTGACATTCCACCTCAGACTGCAGACATTTAAAGGAAAACCACACATCAGAAGAACTGTTTTTTTCAGAAAGGCCCTAACATGTGTTTCTTTTCTTTTTCTCTGAGATATTCTTCCATTCAGCCAAGGTCTTCAGGATTTCAGATGTCTTAGGTCGGTCCATGGGTTCCTTTGAGAGTAATTTCTGTAGAAGGCTTTTCTGTTAATTACAGGTAAGAGTCAGTATTAGGAAAGAAAATAGTGGAAAAGATAAAACTGATGGCTTACAAGTACTTACTTCTTTGTTGTCGAATATTTCATCAGAGAAGTCGCCATTTCTTAGACTTTCGAAAACCTGAAATAATGAATAGATGTATTTACTAGGCAGTGACTTACATGGGAAGAAAAACTAAACACAGTAATAGCTGGAGACACACTAAATCTAGAAAATTTCTAAAATTTAGGGCAGACTCTTTAGTCTAAGAAGCAAGCAAAGCACCCCTCCCCAAGCCTACCCCAATCATGTGACCATCCTAACATTCAATGCTTTGAAGTGATAGGTGCACGAGACTCATCATTCCCCTCTGTTTTGGAATTCGAGGCAGGACATCTCTCCATCACTTCTATTTTAGGGAAGATAAGGCACTGGACTCCAGGCAAGCCTTCTTTCCTGAGCTTCCAACTAGGATGTCCAATAGCCTGCTGTCTCCAGTGATTCCTCACCACCTACACAACAAAGCCCAAACTCTTTCCAGCTCCACCAATCACCAGCCTCAGATAAAAGCATACAACCTGTTAGTCCCAACAGACACTGCACATTCTAACCTGCATGTGGGGTTACATGCTTTTTATTTCAGACTATTAGAGTGAACTAACTCAGGTTAGTTGTCTTCTGACTACCATGAGCATACCAGAGCATGTGAACACATGTGTGTGCGTGTGTGTGTGTGTCCTTAAATATCTCCCCCCCCCCCGAAAACCCCAGAAAACAAACAAAACAAAAACCAAACAAACAACCTGACCCTTCAGTAACCAACTTATATGCTTCCATGAAACCTAAATCCAGACTTCTGGAAAGATTTTTTTACCTGTTTCCACAGACTTTCTGTCTTCTAAAAATAGTCATTCTCTGATGTTATTGTTTTTTCCTCTTACAAAAGGAATCCCTTGAGAAACTAGCTCGTCCCCTTTTTACATCCGGGTAGTACTTAGAACGGAAACTTCCCTCTAATCAGTGAGGTTTTGTTGGCAAACCTGAATGGGAATCTTAGGGGCTAGACACAGATTTTAAAGAAAGTCAAAGTTTTTAATCTATAGTAAAATGGCTGGCAATACTTGAAAGAGAAGACATATGTTTCCCTGACAACCAGAAGCTAATGTGGTGACATACACCCTCACCAATGGCAATAGCAGCAGCGCTTAAAGGATTGTCAATGCTTTAGTTTCCTTAATTCACTCGTGGGATATTTACCTTTGTTTTCTCAAGATAAGTGCCGAATATGTGAAGAAGTTCAGCTAGAATAAGGCCCAAAGCAAAGATGTCTACTTCTTTTCCATACTGCGATAAAGATAACTGGAAGCCAAAATACATGTGTCTTTATTACTCACCTAATAGAAGTCTCCATGCCTTTTGAGAACAAAAAAATAGCTAGAAGTGATATATTACACTAAAATGGCTTTTGAACATTTGTAGCAGATGTGCAGCTTGGTCTTCATGTGGGTGCCCTAACAGCTGGAGCGCCAGCTGTCTCTGACTCTTTTGCCTCACATGGACTCCCCTTCCCTTCCCTGGACTGCTTGGTTGGACCTTAGAGGGAGAGGATGTGCCTAGTTTTTCTGGGACTAGATGTGGGACCCGAGGGGGGCTTCTCCTTCCCTCAGGTGAAGGAGAGGGGATAATGGGAGTAGGAATTTGTAAGAGCCAGGCTGAGGGGAGGTGCAGGCTGTGCTCAGGATCTAAGGTGGATAAAAAGAAATAAATTATTGGGACAAAACAAAACAAAAATGCCCGTTTATTTATGTCTATCTCATAAAGTTGAGCACTAACATTAACCATCACATAGAAACAGAAGGAACACAATGGAGGCCATATAAAACAAATCGACAGCTGAGTTTTTACTAAGTAGTGAAACCAGGAACATTTCCACCAATACTAAGAGTCAGACAATGGGATGAACTTTCTCCATCCGCATTCAATCTAGTTCTTGAACTCTTACCCAGATGAGAGAAAGATAGAAAAGAAATTCAGACAGGAAAAGAGGCCAAGTCCCCATTTGTAAACAATACAATCCTGTACATAAGAGACTCTAAATTTCCTAACAAAAACTCCTAACTGGCTACAAAGTCAATATCCAAAAATCAATAGTTTTGGATCAGAGAGACCACCCAGGTCTCTACTTTTGCAGAGAACCTGAATTTAATTCCCAGCATCTGTAGGATGGTTCACCTATTTCTGACTCCTGATTCAGGGGATCTGACATTCTTTTCTGGAATCTACAGGTACCAGGGATACAGATGGAACAAATACATACAGGCAAGTTCATACACATAAAATAATTTTTTTAAATGAGTAGGTTTTCTTTGTTTCAGTAATGAATGTGCTAAAAGAATCAATCCATCTTATTGACAATAGCTTCAAAAAATGATACTGAGTATGGTGGTACACACCTTTGATCCCAGCACTTGGGAGTAGAGGCAGGTGGATCTCTAAGTTGAGATCAGCCTGGTCTAGAGTGAGTGCCAGGGCAGCCAGGGCTACACAGAGAAACCTAGACTTCCTGTGCTGGTAAATCAGCAGAATTAACATATTAAAAAATGACTATAGTACCAAAGGTGATATACAAATTCACTGTAATCCTCATCAAAATTCCAATAACATGCTTAACAGACAGGAAAAAACCCAAATTGATATGGAAGAATAAAGACCCTGGAGAGCAAAAAAAAAAAAAAAAAAAAAAAAAAAAAAAAAAAAACCATCCTAAATAAAAAGAACATTACTTGAGATATCACTATATTTGATTTTAACTCATATTACAGAGACTTAGTAACAAAAAAGTATGAAAGGGACACAGAGGAAGCATGTGATTTAATTGAATAGAATAAGAAATCTACAATAAACCCATGTATCTCCCTCATTTTGACAAAGATGCCAAATGCATACTTTGTAGAAAAGACAGCATCTTTAACAAATGGTCCTGGAAAATAAGATACCCACTCCACTGTGTGTGTGTGTGTGTGTGTGATGGAGAGCAATCAGACAAGATTCCTGACATCCTGACACAACCTTTGGCCTCCATATGCTCATGCACAAACACATACTTACAGGAGAAAGAGAGAGAGAGAGAGAGAGAGAGAGAGAGAGAGAGAGAGAGAGAGAGAGAGAGAAAGAGAGAGAGACTGACTAAAGAGGAATGAAATAGAAAGGAAAGGGCTTTACCTGTTCTGGACTCATGTATAGAAGAGTTCCTGTGTGCCTTGTCCTGGGTTTTCCATCATTTTCCAGGGCTGTTGCAAGGCCAAAGTCTCCGATCTTAATGTGTTTTTCGTCGTCTACTAAAAATATATTACCTGGCTATAGAAAAAAATTAATTACCATATACCAGCTGGACCAACTATTACCACAGGTCCCAACTACATCTGGGGATGAGACAGGGTTTCTTTGTGTAGCCTCTGCCATCCCGGAACTCACTCTATAGACCACACTGGCCTAGAACTCAGAGATCTGCCTGCTTCTACCTCCAGAGTGCTGGGATTAAAGTTGTGCACCGCCAACACCACTCAGCCCCAACTATCTTTTATGCTGATTTGTATGGGTTGTATTTATCCTTCCATAGGCTTCCCAAATCAGGGAATTTTAAACTTTGGGTCTTTAAAATTGCCAAGTGAAGAAAGAAGAAAAGACTTTTAAATGACAGCAAAGGTGGTTTGGGTTATACCTGTTTTCAAACATCAGATCAACTGTCAAGTGAGAAATTCAATTTGCAGGGTCCCAAGAGAGGGATTCAGACTGGATGGTGGGCATGAGTATGGAGCCTTGCTTTCATAAACCCTAGCCAAGTAAGGTGCAAGGAATGGGAGTTAGAGATCCCCAGCCCAGAACAGAGCTGGGCATCCACCTGAGCAAATTCTGCAGATGTGACTCAGAATCTAACAGGAACTAAAACCCCTTCCAATCTTGTGAGTGTCCGAATGGGTCAGTACCCAGGATACTGCAGGATAGCCCAGGCAGGATTTCTCTCCAGTTCTGACAGTTTTTAGGAAGCATATCCCCTCCACCTTGTTAAACAGATGCTGATAACGATCACAAAACACCTTTTCTATGCATTTTCTTTGGTCATTTTGTTTTTGTTGCTGCTGTTGTTTGGATTGGTGGTGGTGGGGGGGCTGTTTTGTTTTGTTTTGTTTTTTACAGGGTTTCACATATCCCATGCTAGTCTAGAACTCAGTACGAAGCCAAGGATGACCTGGAACTTCTGATCCTGTCAACTCCACCTTCTGAGTCCTGGGATTTAGAGTGTGAGCAACCATGCCTGGTTTATTCACAACTGGAGATCAAATTCAGAGTTTCATGCATCCTAGGCAAGCACTCTTATGAATGAGCTACATCTCTAGTCACTCTAAGGTACAATTTTAAGCATATTTATAAAATGTATAGGACAATTCTATGACATCAGTTTTTTCTTTCCACCTATTTGTGGGCTCCAGAAATTGAACTTAGATCACTAGTCTTGTACAACAAGCATCTTTACCCAGTAAGCCCAAACACACACACACACACACACATGCACACACATGCACACACACACACACACACACACACATACACACACACACACACGCACATGCACACACATGCACACACACACACACACACGCACATGCACCTAGGTAAAAAATGCACCTAGGTAAAAAATGAGGAATAAGATGAGGAGCCCAGGAAAGGCCAAAGGGAGCGTCTGAGGAGCCCTGTGCAAAAATTAGCAATGAGATTCAAGTTCAGTCAGTTGATTTGAACCTACAGTCAGTAAGGGAAGAAGCAGATTTGTATGTGATAGATAAGGAGAGACAACGTTCCCAAGCTAAAGTGAAGTCACAGCGTCAGAGCTTCACCATATCCACAGATGAATGGGGTAGCTCTGGCTACCTCAGTACAGCAGCTGTAACCCAACTCTGAGAAACAGGAGATTGAATTGGTATAAACAGCTAAGCTGCATGAGACAAGGAATAATAGCAGATCACGTTTTATTAAAAAGAAAACAATGGATGACACTCTACTTGTTTAATCAGATATTGTGTGAGGTTAAGGGACAGGGAAGACGTGTTACCTTCATCCAGGGAGCAGAGGACAGGTCTGAGGTTCTGGCCAGGGCTGACCCCTGCGGTACCAAGGTAAGATACAGAGACCAGAGGAAGCCCTCTCTCTAGAAACCACTATGCCCCCACCAGTGAGGCCTAGAGCTTAAGACTCTACCTTGGTAAGAAGTGACCTCCTGCAGGCTTCATGTAAGAATGGCTCTGTGTAAACACTGTCCTTTGGGAGACACCTGCAAACATCTTTCTAATCTTTTCTGAGATGAGAGGAAGCAGCATTAGAGTTTTAAAAAATGTTCATGAAAGGATCTCGATCAGGATGAACTACACCAGAGAAAGACCTTCTCTGTAAATAGAAAAGACCACAAGAAAAAATCGCTTCATGACACATGACCCAGGCAGGAAAGCTGGCAGACAGTCAGGAAGTACATTCCAGAACTCATTATGCATATATATATATATATATATATATATATATATATATATATTAGCTATATTATATAATTTATTATACTTTATATATAATTAATTATATATAGTATGTAGAGTAAATGCTTCATGGCTTATTCTCTTTCCCAAGTTGAATACTTCAGAACATGCTAACATGCCTAACACATTTTAATAAACATTAGTATATCCTAAGCAGGAAGGTTTGATGACAGTTTCTTACACATTTTGCAAATTCCTTTCATATCTGCTTTTACAGAAAAGCAAATGGATTCTTGACTCTGTTTTGCATCCAGCCTGTTGTGATGGGTTTTAAGTGAGTTATGTGTAAGAAGTTAATTGCTTGTTCAATTCTATGTATACTTACACTGAAGTGAAGGAATACTGAATAAAAACGAAAATTAAAATGTTTTTGAGATACGATCTAGCTGTGTGGACCAAGCTGGCCTCAAGCTCATAATCCTCCTGCCTCAGGTTCTCAAATGTTGGGATTTCAAGTGTGTGTCAGCCACCCTGGCCTTAATTTATCCTTTGGAATGTAACATTCCTAAAAATGTTCTAACTTTCAAGAACATTTTCAGATATTGCTACAGAGAAATATTAGAGATGAGTGGACTCTAATATCAAATTATTAAGCTCACAAATGCAAAACAAACTGAAGAACTTGTATGTTTTGAAGTCCACTTAATTTTAACTAGGTTGAGCAAGCAGCTATAAACAAGGGTATTTATTTTCCTAGAGACTGTTTGGAGCATTCCTCGTTCGGGTGTTTTAGACAGTGGATACACAGAAAGCCAAGACAAGGCTCTTCTGCCTAGAGCAGAAAAGGGCAGGGGCAGAGTGATTCAGAAGGAATCAGGACAAAGGGGGACATCAGAAGCTTGTCCAGTGAGGGACATGAGCAAAGCCATCAGGTGGGACTTGGCATGGTAGGTGTACTGGCTGGTTTTGTGTCAACTATGACACAAGCTGGAGTTATCACAGAGAAAGTAGCCTCAGTTGAGGAAATGCCTCCATGAGATCCAGCTGTAAGGCATTTTCTCAATTAGTGATCAAGGGGGGAGGGCCCAGCCCATTGTGGGTGGTGCCATCCCTGAGCTGGTAGTCCTGGTTCAGAGAGAGGAGAGGAGAGGAGAGGAGAGGGGAGGGGAGGGGAGGGGGAGGGGAGGGGAGGGGAGGGGAGGGGAGGGGAGGGGAGGGGAGGGGAGGGGAGAGGAGAGGAGAGGAAGAGAGGGAGGGAGGGAGAGAGGGAGGGAGGGAGGGAAGCCAGTAAACAGCACCCCTCCATGGCCTCTGCATCAGCTTCTGCCTCCAAGTTCCTGCCCCATGTGAGTTCCTGTCCTGACTTTGTTTGGTGATGAACAGCAATGTGGAAGTGTAAACAGAATAGACTCTTTTCTCCCCAACTCGCTTCTTGGCCATGATGTTTTGCGCAGGAATACAAACCCTGACTAAGACGGTAGGTTTGTGATAAAGAAGGCAATCATGGAGCTGTTTGGCGCCGCTTCTTTCTTGCTAGTGAAAAGGAAACTGAGGAACTTAGTGGTCCAGACCATGAAAGCAGACGTGCTAAGGGATGATGCATATTTTAAAGCTTGGATGGTTTTCCTGGGGCAGAAAATCCCAATCAAGCCAGCACTGAGCTGTGGACTCTTAAGCCTCGGGTGCAGCCACTGAACCACAGCGGAGCCGAGCAGAGCTGCGGCAGCGGCTTGGGTCAGGGCAGCCAGTTGGACCTTGCAACCACAATAATTTTCCAGAATATGAAAACTGTTGTTGCTTTCAAGGAAGCAGTGACTGCCAAGCTAAACATAACCTAAAAGGAACGAGATTTCTAACAGGATCATTGTCACAATAAGTCCATAGGCCCCGGAGACCTGCCAAGCAGTTACATGGCACGGCATTTGGGTAAGTTCCAGACCCACTTTAAATCCAGCAAGTTAGAGAGATGTAATTTTATCATAACTAACTGCCAATCACAAATCTAAAACTAAAGAAGATAATTTTTAAAGTTATTAAACTGTGTGTTTACAACCAACGAGGTAAATTTCCCGCTTACCTTAAGATCTCTATGAATTAAACCTTTCGAATGTATATAATCCACTCCTGTCACTATTTGTTCAAATAACTCCAAATACAAAGCCTTGTCCACTTCACTCCGATTTCTGGTTTCCATCCATCGCTCCAGAGTTCCTTTCTCACAGAACTCCATTTGAATAAAGAGGCACCGGGTCTTGTATCTGGATACAAAATTCACAGTACATTAAAAGTAGCAACAAAAAAAATTAATTTTTAAAAGTTCTACCATATCTTATGAAACCCAAAGCATGTTTCAAAATAAAAATCTGAATATAATAAACTTGAAATAAAACAAACCACTTTATATAAGTCATAATTTCCCAAGTATTCAGAGCTTCAATCGTTTATCTATAAAGTAGGAGCTTATATAATCTTTAATACTGAAGATCTTTGATCACTTTTGATAATAGACATGAGTAGTATTAATTGCAGAAATCTAGTTTTTTTCACTATTATAAAAAGTAAGTTTGAAGCATTTTAATTTGCCACCAGTTAAGTGAACATTTGTTTTACAAAGGGCATAGAACACTTTAAAAAATGAGTCAGGTACTTTCCTTATCATCATGGGGATTAGAGTCTCACAAAAGGTAGAAGAGAAGACAAAAACAAAAAACAAGATGACAGCCCATTTAGAAACGCCCACAGATGCACCAATAAGCTGGTTGCTGTATAAAGTTGGAGGTCTGTTTTTGCTAACCACAGTTTCTACATATCTTATGAACTAAGTTACCTTCCATATTGAATTTCTATTTTCCAAACATACATATAAACTAGCAAATATGATGATGTAGCCAATAATTTGCTTAAAGCTAATGAAGCCTTTTGTCTTCTGATGGTTAGTAAGTCCTAGAGTTCTCAATGGCCCCAGGAGGACCAGGGCACTGGAAGAGATGGTGAATGATAAGGTCTCCAGTGACATCAGGATTTCAATGAGAAGACTGTCCCCAAGAAATCTGGATGGCTTTCAAAGGCAAAAGCCAGGTCTTTAGAATTCCCAGTCCTATAGAAGGGGCCGAGCCAAAACCAAGAGGAAGTGAGGCCATCAGGGCATGCCCTGGGCAACTCACCACTCCGCCACAGTGGCATAGCTACATTCCAAAGGCGTACTGCCAAAAGCCTCTGAGAAAGAAAGTGTCAGCAGCAGAAGACAAGCCTTTTGGATTCAGCATCTATGTGTTAAATCAGTCTTTACTCTTATAAACCGTAGCACTAGCTATATGAAAAACAAGGAGGTCAGGAATGCAGAACATGAGATCTTAAAAAGAGCTAAGGAAAATTTTAAAGTATTTTAAAAAATAATTTATTTTCAAATGATATGTCTTTGTCTCTGTGAGAGTATGTGTACATGAATGTTGGTACCCATAGCAGTCAAAAGATACCCTAGAATCAGAATGACAGGTGGTTGTGAGCCACCTAACATACTTGCAAAAGCCATCTAGGCTCTCGACTACTGATCCATCTCTCCATCCCATTAAAAATACCTTTAAGGTAAGTTTGAGCTCGGCATACCGGAATGTGCCTGTGATTCCTAGTACTTGAGAAGTTGAGGCAGGAGGCCTCCCTGAGGCCAGCCTGGGGTATATAGTGAGTCTAAAGCAAAGAAACTAAAAGCAAGTTTGGAAAATGGAGAGAAACAGGGAAAGATTATTGATTGTCTCCTTGTCTGTAGAACATGAGACCACAGTGTCTTTTGAAGGCTGTTGTGATCATTAACTGTGATGAGCAACAGCCTCTTCTAGTGTCCCCCACACAATAAACACCCAGTGCCTTCCGTCCCATCGCAGCCTTGAGAGTTTCTTCTTACCGACTTGAATCACTCATGCTCTGCTCGGGGTCATAGTCCTCTCCCTCCCAACAAATACGGTATTGAACAATGTTGACGTGATTGAGTTCTGCCAATGCTTTTACTTCGCGTTCCACCTTCCTATTAAAAAAAAAAAAAAAAAAAAAAAAAAACCCCGGAAAACAAATGAGCTGTTACATACCCCTGATGGCTACAGAACACCTTATGGGAAGCAACCGCCCAGGCTCCTCTCTATGTAATCACTGTGGTTCCTGTGCCAGGTTTTAGCATGAAAGTCAGAACTCAAAAGGGAAGAAAACTGAATGCACAGAAAATAACATATCCGAAACCATAGCCATTCTCATTCACAATGTAAAAGAAAAAGACAGTGGCTTAAATTATAGACATTCAAATGGTAGACATCATTTGTATCTTCTTTTGACTGTAACAGTTTTCAATAGCTACATCATAGCTGATATTCTGTTTAGAAGATGTGTTAAAATCTTTGGAATTCACAAAGGAGTCCCATTTGGACAGCAAGGATAGCCAGCCCAAACAGCAAGCAGAACCTAACTTAGAACTCTCAATGTGTGACAAAGATAAATCGAGGGACTAGTTTATGCAAAGAAACCAAGACTCAGTACGATGAAAGCTTTACAAGGATCGGGCGCAAGGGCAAGGACACTGCTATTTTCTGGAAATTAGCCTGTGGCTGGTTTTATGTCAATGTGATACAAGCTTGAGACATTAGAGAGGAAGGAGCCTTGAAACAGAGAAAACTGAGGAAACCACCTTCTACAAAATAAGTCAACAACTTCAGATTCAGCACTGTCTCAAAATGATACAATCATATTTTTAAACTGAAATAAATACCCACTAAATAAATAAAGTCATTTCAGGATAAGCGAAACTCCTGTAGTCAGGGGAAAAAAAATTAAGGAGGACCAGAAAGAAATCACCAAGCAGTGAAGGACAGAGACATAAAGACAAGGGTTGGGCGTTCAACACACTGTGTTAAAAAAAAAGAAAAAGAAGAAGACAGGTACTTACTTGGAGTTATATTTAACACGCTTAATAGCGTACATCTTTCCATCGATTCTGTGTTTTGCTTTGAACACTTGGCCAAATCCACCTGAGCCAATTTCCTCTATGTCTTCAAAATCACTGTTCAACCTAGGTTAGATTGATATCGCTGTTACTCTGAGGTTTAGTGTCTCATGTGAACTGAAAATGATTCTTCCCTTCTTGTTTTTAATAAAATCTGGTAGAACTCCCGAGTCACAAAAAAAACACCTTCCTCTTCCTCCTTCTCTTGGCTTCCCTTATTAAATAGAGAATTCAATATAAGAGATCACTCCTCTGGCTGTACATTATGCATGCTGAAGCATCCTTCTCCAGTGGCTACAAAGAAGAAATGAACCCCTCCCCACCCCCAACAAGTATTAAAGTTAAAAAGAATCACTAAGTTGTGTGCCACAAATATCACAGAGAAAGCAGAAGCCCAAGGTTACCTGTAACGACCTGTTTCTTTCCCTCCATTTCTTCTGCATTCTATTCTTAAGCCCTGCTAATTCTTCTAGCCCACAGCACTGCCATCTGCCGACCATCTTTCTTCGTTTCTAGCATCTTTACTCCAGCTCAGCCATCAGGCTCCTGCAGTGGTGGCTTGCCGACTGATACCCAACTTCTCCTGCCCTACTTTAGCTGTGAAAACTTAGTCTGATAACGTCTCCCTCTCCCCTAAACCTTCTACAAACCTCACTTTTGCATTTAGCAAAACCCAGGAAACCCTTAAATACCCCATAAAGTGCCACGTAGCACGTCCCCAGTTCTTTCTCCATCTTCATCCTGCCACACTGTTATCTTTTTGTTACACTTCAAGCACACGCTTTCTCCACAGGAAGGTGACCTTAGGGCTTTCATTCCATTTCTTACCATACTGTTCTTCTTTAACTCTGGCCATATTCTGTAATTACAGTGTATCTGTGTCATGTAAATATGTGAATACAGATTATGTAACTACAGATACACATGTATGTATGTGTGTGCGTGTGTGTATATATGTGTGTGTATGTGTGTGTAAGTGTGTGTGTGGGTTGTGTGTGTGCATGTGTGTTCATGTATGGTGTGTGCATGTATGTGTGAGTATGGTGTGTGTGTGTCCGTGCATGTGTGTAAATCAGAGATTGATGACAGAGGTCTTCCTAAGTTACTCTCCACCTTTTTAATTTTATTTTGTTTTTGTTTTTGAGACTAGGATTTTATGTGTAGTTCTGGCTGTCCTGGAACTTTCTCTGTAGCTCAGGCTGGCCTTGAACTCAGAGATCTGCCCGTCTCTGCCTCCTGAGTGCTGGGATTGAAGGTATGCACCACCACACCCACCTTGCACTTTACTTTTTTTTTTCTGTTACAAGTTTTTTTTGTATACTTTTTAAAATTGGATATTTTATTTATGTACATTTCAAATGTACATAAATTTTATTTATGTAAATTTAATAATCCCTATCCCATCCCCCGTCTCCCTGCTTCTATGAGGGTGTTCCCCCACCCTCCCACCCACCCCCCGCCTTACCTCCCTAGTATTCCCCTACACTGGGGCATCAAGCCTTCACAGGACCAAGGGCCTCCTCTCCCATTGATGCCAGATAAGGCCCCTTCAGCTCCTTCAGTCCTTACCCTAACTCCTCCATTGGGGTCCCTGTACTCAGTCTGATGTCTGGCTGTGATGCACTTTACTTTTTGAGGCTGGATCGTTCATTGAACTTGTAGCTCACTGCCTGGTTATGCCGGCCATGGATCTACCTGTCTCCACATACCCTCCACCCCGGCTACCGTTGGAGTTATAGATGCATGTGCTGCTACACCTGTCTATTCATAGGGGCACTTGGGATTCAAACGTAGGCCCCTCATGTTTGCACAGCTAAGCCATCTCCCCAGCCTCTAAATATAGATGTGTTTAAATATAAGTATTTCCTTAATGCCAGTGGCCATCTCAAAACTTTTCATTCTATTTGTTCTCACCCTAAGCCTCATGCCCACAGCAGTTGCAGGTAAGTACTAGGCGCTCAGTAAGTATTCAGAATTTGTATACAATGTTCTGCTGCTTCAAACAGGCTTCCTTCCTCTTAGGTATTTATTTATTTATTTATTTTTGGTTTTTCGAGACAGGGTTTTTCTGTGTAGCCCTGGCTGTCCTGGAACTCACTCTGTAGACCAGGCTGGCCTCGAACTCAGAAATCCGCCTGCCTCTGCCTCCCAAGTGCTGGGATTAAAGGTGTGCGCCACCACCGCCCGGCAAGTATTTAATTTTTAACTGAACTATCATTTCCTTTTTTTTCCAAAAAGAAATCTTGTGCAAAGCTAGAAAACAGGCCCAAGCAGACTTGTTTCCATCCCCACAGGCATTTCTCTCCTCCCTCCACACCTTTCATCCTCCCTATCCCTTCTTTTCTCTATTTTTTCTTCTAAATCACTGACATAAAGTGCTACTTGCTTTCAATTTTAATAGCATCTGTGGCTATCAGAAACTATGCTAACACCACAGAGATCTGCATCTGATAACGTTCCACTTGCATTCCTAAACCTTACGTCTCCGAGAGACCATAACCCTCCACGGGCCTCACTAGGCCACAGCTGTTAATTACTTGGGTGGAAATACAACTTATAACTTGACCCTAAGCAACTGTTTCACGGGCCCGATTACCATTAGACTCTGCTTACCTGGCGTCCAAGGTATATTTATTTCTTAGCACATCATTAGTTGACACTTTTCTAAAATTGAAACAAAAATGGAAAACTCAGACAAAATGGTAACCTATAGAACTTTATAGAACCTTAGAGCAGGCTCTGTGCCACGCACTGGCCATCTTCTATTTTGCATCAGTCATCAGAGGGACAGGAAGGGAGTGCTCAGCTTCTTCAGAAAAACACTTCATTTTGAGTCTCTTCTGTCCTTTCCTGTGTCTCACTCTTTGCCACTGGCATGCTATCACCTCCTTTTCCTTCAGACTCAGAACGTCCTTAGGACGTTGGTCTCCTGGTTCCTTCCCTCTGGCCCTTATGCCTCTCTGATGGGGAGCCATCTGCAGTGAGATGTTCAAACATCATCTGAAATTAGCCACACAAGGCCATGCTGCCACCCTGCCTCTTCATCCTCAAGCCTTCACCCTGCTGAACTTCTTCCGGCCAGTAGTCTTGACTGATGGAGCAACTGGAGTCTTCCTCCTCTCCTCCTCTCCTCACCCGGCCGCTGTCTTCTCACAGTCATGTCTACCCTTCCTTCCCATTCTCTCTCACAAATTCTCGTCTCCCCGCTTCCTTGCCACAGGGACCAGAGCTGTGGGCTGGATCATGTGGCAAGTTCCTGTCTCTGCACCCATCTACCTCAGGAGTTGTATATGTAGTGTTCAGGAAACATAGGTGGCTTCTTGTGGGTCCTGCTATCACCTCGCCTTCAGTTCTGACGATGTGTTATTCTTCAGTGAAAGAAACCAATTCCTAATGATTTATATGAAATTTGTTCTTCAAAAAACAAGTTATTACATATCTATACCCCATCCATCTGCCAAAAACAAAACAAAAAAACAAAAAACAAAAAAACACAACACTTCTCTTAAAAACACTTCCAACTTCAGATCTTCAATAGTGTTGTTTAAAATAACACTCTAAACGTCTGTCTCCTGCTACATCATCATAGGGCTTTGTATCTATAGTAGTGTGTGAGTGTATGAGTGTGTGTGTGTGTGTGTTTCTGTGTTTCTCTCCTGCTAAATGGTTTATAAGTTTCAAGCTTTCCACTGCTTCTGAACTATCATTCAAATACATATGTATAATGTTCTGTTAATACCACAGACAACAGGTGAATCTGATAGACGGGGTCTGAAAGAGATTCCTCGTCCGAAATATGTTCAGTGCACAATGATACTCACATTCCTGAATCCCTTTTATTTTCACTGAGACCATTCTGCAAAAAAAGAAAAAGAAAGCTGTTTCAGATGAGGAGAGCAATCGTCTTAGCGTGGGAGCTAGCCCTGTGACCAGGTTCCCTAAGCTGTAGGGTCACCGGCTTCCTCCATGGCGGCTAGTTCCGAGTCTCCTAGCCACACTTCCTGCAAGACTTGCGTACTGCCCACCAGCTGTGGCGATCAAATGGCTGTTCTGACTCACATTGTCCTCATCCCTGAGCAATAAAGCATCTTTTTCCGTTTGCTGCCCACTTAGGTGTAGCAAATCCCTGCAGACCATATCTATTTTACTGAGTCCATTGTCTTTTTCTTACAGATTTGTAGTCCATAGTAAATAGATGGATTTTTATAACAAATTGCCTGATTTTTAAGTCTAGTTCTGATTCTAAGTAGGAGTGGAACTACACCAAATATTATTCAGTTGGAAAAAGAAGAAGATAAAGAGACGGTAAAAGGACAAGGGTAAGAGCTGGGAGAGATCTCAGTGGCAGAGCTTGGCTAGAATACCTGAAGCTGGAATTTGAATCCTAGCACAGGAAAGGATAGGAGGGAGGGGAACAGGGGGAGGGAAGGATGGGGGAGAGGAAGAGAGGAAGAGAAGAAGGAGGAGGGAGAGAGGGAGAGAGGAAGGGAGAGGAGAGAGGGAAGGAAAGCAAGGAAGGAGAGAAGGAAGGGAGGAAAGACAGATTACAAAGTGGGTGGGAAAGGATGGGGAGAATGGTGAAGAATTTTGCACTTGAAGAATAGAAATTAATATGAAGAAAGTTAATAAAGAGAATAGAAAGGGTTGATGACTGTTAACACCATAATTTAGTAAGGACACATGGAGTTAAAATGTAAAACTTATGGATAATGAAGATCATACTTAAGTGAGGAGAAAAAAAATAAAATCAAAAACTTCATGGCTGGTACCATACCATAGATGTGTTTCCTGATAAAACACGTCCAGGTGCAGACTGAGAAGCACTAGAAGAAAAGAGTAACTTTAATGAATTCAGTGTGGGGAGGGAGGTGATAGCCCTCAGCCCCTCAGCCCCTCAGCCCCTCAGCCCCGCAGCCCCTCAGCCCCCCAGCCCCTCAGCCCCCAGCCCCTCAGCCCCCAGCCCCTCAGCCCCTCAGCCCCTCAGCCCCCCAGCCCCTCAGCCCCTCAGCCCCTCAGCCCCTCAGCCCCCCAGCCCCTCAGCCCCTCAGCCCCTCAGCCCCCCAGCCCCCCCAGCTCCCCAGCCCCTCAGCCCCTCAGCCCCCCAGCCCCTCAGCCCCTCAGCCGCTCAGCCCCTCAGCCCCTCAGCTCCCCAGCCCCCTCAGCCCCTCAACACCTTTGCTACTCAAGCTCACCAGTTACTTATAGACCAGCAGCTGGAAGCATCACTGGATGACGACAGGGCAGCGCTAGAGGATGCTCTGACAAATTTCTGAAAGAAGGGACAGCCCTTAGCATGTTCACAGGGAGCTACCTGACCTCTCAGGCAGTCCGTCACTAGGTACATACTACTTCACATACTCTCCCCATGGCCACCAAGTCCACAATCACAATCACTAAATTAACACATTTTTCATGGATGTTTGGGCTAAGTTTTAAAAGCAATCCTGAGTTGCCATAGAAGTTTTATGCCGCAGGCCCTCAGGGCGCCATGGTGCATGGGTCATTGTTGGTGCACAGAATAGAGGAAACATTCACTATGCCATAGGCAAATGCCCACAGTATGCAAACAAATTAACCTGAGGTCAGTTTCCAAGGGAATCATAATTGTACAAATTAAATCTAATTGACAGTACATACCATTGAGCTTTTCTCTGACAGCTTCTGATAGGCTTCTTTGGCAGCCAACTGCTTAGCCTCCTGTTTGGTGGTGCCTGACCCAGTGCCATACACAGTCTGCCCAATTTTGCATTTATAAAAAAATCTAGGAAAAACGAGACTATTCACTCACATATCAAAAATAGTGTCAATCTAATGTACAATTTGAAAAGAAAAGGCCCCTACAGACAAATAAAGGCCTTAAAATCAGACTAAAAAATTTTTTTACCTAGATTTATATTTCCTACCTCATATAATTTAATCCTCACAAAAATGGCCACCAATCTATGTAAATAACCAGGAGTAGCTTGTACTCTTGTCTACATTTCCCAGGTAATGTCTAAGTCTTTCTTGTTTCATTGAAAGATCTGACAGCAAAACTCCAAGCGATGATTTAAAAACAAACAAACAAACAAATGAAATCTTTTCCATCCCGAGTAGAGGATGCAGAGGGAAGAGGAGAGGGAGAGACCCAGCACTTTTTCCAGAGCTGCTCAAATAGGAAAGAAAACCAGTTGGTAGAACGGGGATCACGGGGACAAGCCTTGAGGGCACAGTACTGTGGCCTTTGGGGAAGACAGCTCCCTGACAACAAGCAAGGACCACCAGGCTCTAACCCTTGCTCACACAGCAGATCCCTCATAAGCTGCTCCAGTCACACAGCAGGACTAAGACAGCTCCTGCTGATCCATACTATCCGTCTATCTCTTCAAGTGTGAAGTGCAGACACCCAGACAAGCAGCTCTCTAACTGAAACTGATAGAGTCATTCCGTGTACGGACAGAAAGGTTCTCACAGTTACAGCTGCCGTGGCCTCAGGCAAGGGAAGAACTCTGCATCCCTCATCCTGAACTCTTTAAAAAGAGTTTAGCCGACTCATTGTTCAAATGCACCTAAAAAAACACAGCAGTCCCCCTCTTTATCGACAGGAGGTTGGTGGATGACTGAACCATGGATTATATCAAACCCTAGACCCTAGAAATACACACTGTGCTTCTTATACATTCCTATGATAAAGTTTACCTCATAACCTACGCATAGTAAAAGATTAACAGTCAATAATCAAATAGAACGATTAGTGTAGTATGCCCTACTTCTAGGTTTGTGAAAGTGGTCTTCCTCTCAAAATAGCTTTCTATACCAAGCTCACCATCTGGTTGACCAAAGGTAATGAAATTTCAGAAAGTAAACCAGCCAAATTGAATTGCAATAGGCCCCACAGCCTCAGGAATTTTTTTTTATTTTCAAATTTATTTTTAATTTTATGTGCATTGGTGTTTTGCCAGCATTCATTTCTGTGTGAAAGCATCAGCTCTTAAGAGTTACAGACAGTTGTGAGCTCTCATGTAGGTGCTGGGAACTGAACCCGGGTCTTTTTGGATGAGCAGTGTTTTTAACAGCTGAGCCAGCTCTCCTGTGGGGCAAGCAGAACTGTGTCACCAGACAAAAACTGGGAAGGTCGAGAAACACCTGTAGAATGGTAGGCATTTCATCTACTCCCAACTCCATTCCTGTCCTTGAACTCATGACCAAGATACCCCACATGAAGATTAAGATCGCTTGTTCCATAGCACAGATCATAGAGTTCTCCATGCTAATGAGGTATCTAGATGGGCCGGCCCCGAGGGTTTAGCCAATAAGCTTCCCTTCCTGAATATTCCTTCCTGTAAAAGGTATTTAATAATCTCTGGTTCACCCTGAGTAAGTCGTATGCACCCATTTTCCACGATGAACAATGAATTATCAGCACAGACAAGCAAGGACTGTCTCTCTCACCAAGAACTGGTGGGGGCGGGGGGCTTCCTCATACAGAGCCTGGTAGCCTAAGTGTCCCACAGAAGAACCCTTTGCCCTCCGGATGTAGACACTCCCCCTGAGCTAAGCAGCCACTGGACGCCAGGGAGTTTGAGAATCCCTGCTGTCTCAGCCTCAGCCTTAGTCTCAGCCTGTGCCATATCTCACTTAAGCTGGGGCCCCCATCTTCGGCTGTGTTCTGCCACCCCAGCATCACGATGGCAGAGAAGATGGAATGTAGCCTAGCGTCCTCCTGTCTCTTCTGCCTGAGCGGAGTTCACACTCCCCGGCAGGGAGATGGAAAGAGGAACCACATTCTCTTAACCCAGGAGTTGGGAATTTTAATTAAAGAGATGTTTATAAATCTCCGTAATGGATGTATAAAAAGGAGGCAAATATTTCTGGAAAACTGCATACGAAATGCCTCAGTATCGTTGCTCACATACAGTGAAACAATAGATGTCTCACCTTTGAGAGCTGGAGTCACACTGTTCGTAATTTACAGGCAGCTTTTCCTTCTGGGCAAAACTGTTAACAAGGCCGATGTAGTTCCCAACGAACGAGGCTTGCTCAGAGGCGTCCGCGTGACTGTTTACCTACAAAGAAAAGAAGTGCTTAATACAAATCATGAATTATCGCAGGAAATTACTAACTAAGTAACATAAAAGACAACTTTACATGTTATGGATTTCCCAGTTATAGGTTCTTATTAAAAGTTAACTATGTGTCTATTAGTTAAAAAAATCTGCAAAAATAAATTTTTAATTAAAAAATCCTATGTGGAATATTAAAAATACATGCATTTTGGTATATAACATGGTTTTGAAGTATGCATATGCCGCACAATGGCCGAATTCAGATAGCTGTCATATATACCACCTGACACGCCCTTCTTCTTCTTCTTCTTCTTCTTCTTCTTCTTCTTCTTCTTCTTCTTCTTCTTCTTCTTCTTCTTCTTCTTTGTTTTCTTCTTCTTCTTTGTCTTCTTCTTCTTCTTTGTTTTCTTCTTCTTCTTTGTCTTCTTCTTCTTCTTTGTTTTCTTCTTCTTTGTCTTCTTCTTCTTCTCCTCCTCCTCTTCCTCCTCTTTCTCTTCCTCCTCCTCCTCTTCCTCCTCCTCCTCCTCCTCCTCTTTCTCTTCCTCCTCCTCCTCTTTCTCCTCCTCCTCTTCTTGTCCTCTTCCTCCTCCTCTTCCTCCTCCTCCTCTTCCTCTTCCTCCTCCTTCTCCTCTTCCTTTTTTCTTTTCTTTTTTTTCTTCCTTTTTTTTTTGGAATGACATGGACACTTAAAATATACTTCCCAAGCCATTTATAAATATGCAATTTGTTAAGTCACTCAGTTTCCTTTTAAAACTTCATTAAGAAAAGCCAGGTGCAGGCTGTGCAGTGGTGGCGCACACCTTTAATCCCAGCACTTAGGAGGCAGAGGCAGGTGGATTTCTGAGTTTGAGGCTAGCCTGGTCTACAGAGTGAGTTCCATGACAGCCAGGGCTATACAGAGAAACCCTGTCTCGAAAAACAAAAACAAAAACAAAAACAAAAACAAAAAACAAAAAACAAAAAACAAAAAACAAAAAACAAAAAACAAAACAAAAAACAAAAAGAAAAGCCAGGTGCACAATCTGTTATCCCAGCCCTTGGGAGTCGGCAAAATAATCAAGGCCAGCTTCAGTCACACAGTGAACCTGAGGCCAGCCCAAGCTACACAGAAAGCCTGGGGCCAACCTGAGCTACACAACCTGAAGCCATCCTGAGCTACACAGAGAGCTTGAGGCCAAACTGCCTTACCAAAAGAGAACAAACTGGGCTAAAGTTTTATTTTATTACCTTTTATTTATTTTAAAATGTATGTATATGCGTGTGCCTGCATGCAAGCATGGGGTACCTGAGGAGGCTGGAAGAGCGTTGGGATCCCTTGGAGCTAGTTACACGTGCTTGGTGAGAGCCCCCAACATGCTGGGAACCTAACTATAGTCCTCAGTAAGAAGAGTATATGATGTGGACATCTGAGCCCGTTCTAACTACACATCCTCCTTCTTCTTCCACGAAAAAAATATTTTAACACTTTCGAGCATGCTGAGCCCAGAAGGAATGCTCCGTGACGGTTCACAGCTTGATGGAAAAGATGCCTGCAGAAGCAGCATTATCACGACCTCAGCCTTCACTGTTTCCATCAGATCAGGGTTGGTCCAAAGTTTCTCCTTCATTAATCTTACCAAAGAGCTAGGTTTGGTAATTTGCTTCATTGACTTTTATTATTATTTGTTTTCTTTTACACACATTTCCATCATTGTTATTATTGTCTTTCTTCAACTTTGAAAGAGGAAAGGTACCTTATCTATTTAACCTTTTTTAGCTTACTAATAGGAGAATTCGTGGTTTCGCTCAGCTACTTTTGAACTGATTATAAGAATGGCCTTTCGAGTAAGAGTATCTGTGAGTACGTCAGAAGGTAAAACTTTCTCATCTCATGCACGAATCGCTTTAGGTCTCATTTTGCAGCCACTGCTCCAGCCTCCTGGTTTTGACATTGTCGTAGAAAACATAAACATTTTATCATCTGCCTCCATGTTTATAAAAGTCCCCCCCCCCCGCCCCCATCTTCCCTCCAATCAGTGTTGCTCTGGTACTTCTGCATTTTCCTCTATTGATGAAGTTAATCTAATCTACTATCATGCCTTTACTTTGTAAAAAATTTCTGCTCAAATATCTTCAGATAGTTTGTTTATTCGATGTTAGAAAATTGTACCCAGGGTCTTGTGCATGCTAAGCACACAGAACTGTACACCTCTCCCACCTCCCCCAGAGACCAAACGGATCTGTTTTGCTGCTGTTGGTGTATGTGCCATTTCCCTGTTTGCATCTTCGGGGATGTCATGTCTCCTACGTTGGCTCTCTGTAATCTCCCTCAAGGAGACTCATTCTCCCTACCAGGTCTTGCATGACTTTCTCTGTTTTGTTTACTTCCTAGCCCTTGCCAGTCCAGCCCATCTCCTACAGAACAGTTTCATCTTTCCTCATGCTTCAGAGCATGTAAGTTGGTGCTCAGAAGTACCCAGCTTTGTCAACACATTTCCTGGTGTATTTCTCACTCAAGAGAAATGGAGATAGGAAAAAAAAAAAAAAAAAAAGTAAAGCTTTGAATGAATGGTCATACAGTGACGTGTGTAATTTCTCCCTGAGAGAAAATACACACACACACACACACACACACACACACACACACACACACACACACACACACAGATTCCCTTTAACTGAAGGGAAAAGGCACTCACCTTGTTTTCGTTAGTAAGTATATCGACAGCTAATTTGGCAGCTGCATTTTTTGCTTCCTGCTTTGATTTACCTTCAGCTTCTGGAAATTTCTTCTCGTCTATTATAACTTGAAATGTAAACCTGGTTAAAAAGACAGTATTTGCAACACATTACACAGCTGTGATTTAGCTAAGGACAAGCACTCCTGGCAGTTACCACCACCCCACAAGTACCATTCGAGATTCCCATGCTCACTACAGACTTTAAGCACCTACCCTCAATAACAATACCTTCTTAGGGCAGGGAGAAGTATGTACTTTTTTTTTTCTTCCTTTTGTTCTTTTCTTTACTCTTCTTATTATTTATTTACTTATTTAGATACAGTGTCTTACTATACAACCTAGGCTGGCCTCGACCTCACAACAATCTTCCTGCCTCAGCTGCCTAAGTGCTAGAATTATAAGCATGAGCTGCATGCTTAGTTTATTGCACGTATGTATGTATGTATGTGTGTATTTGGTGTGGGGTGGGTTGGCGTATATGTTGCATGGTTTGCCTGTATACTCATGATAGGACATGTTTGTTGGAAGTTAGAGGACACCTTTTAGAAATCTAGTCCCTCCTTCCACCATGTGGGTTCCAGAAAAAAACTCAGGTCCCTAGGCTTGACTACTCACTAAGTCATTGTTCTGGCCTCCATCTCTCTTCTCCAGGCTTCTGAGGTTACCAGGCTCTGTCGAAAGAACTCTCACAGGACTCTGGCAGCTTTGCTATGGAGCTGAAGTACCAACATCCGAATTGTACCAGGGCTGTCTCTTCTACTTTACACTTAGAGGGACTGGCTGTTTAATGTCTCCTTGTTTTACTAGGTAGCTGGAATTGAACTCGGGATGTGTGTATTCTAAGCACATGCTCTATTCCTGAGCTATGCCTCCATTTCCTGGATCATGTGTTCCTTCCATCCTTTTAAGTTTTTGTTGTTGTTGTTGTTGTTGTTGTTGTTGTTTGAGACAGGGTTTCTCTGTGTAGCCCTGGCTGTCCTGGAACTCACTCTGTAGACCAGGCTGGCCTCAAACTCAGAAATCCGCCTGCCTCTGCCTTCCAAGTGCTAGGATTAAAGGCGTGCGCCACCACCGCCCGGCTTAAGTTTTCGTTCAGTAGATTGTATGTGGTGTGTGCACATGCTAGGGGAGTGAATTGACCATGCATACCCAGAGATCAGAGAAGGATTCCAGGTGAGCCTATCACTCTCTGCCTTAATCCCTTAAGACATCTTCCCTCACTGAACTTAGAGCCAGGCTGGTAGCCAGAAACCTCCAGCCATCCCCCTGTCTCTGCCCTACCCAATGCTGGGCTTACAGGGATGTGCTTAGGCACACTCTGCTTTTTATATGGGTGCTAGGGATTCCAACTCAGGTCTTCACACTTACACAGTAAGAACTCCCACCTGAGTCATTTCCCTGGTCCTAACCAGACCTCCTGATGGCAGCCTACCTTCTGTCGTGTGGAGGTCCTGTAGTACTAAGTTCTTCATACGTAATGGTTACTCCGTTCTTCTGGCGGTATTTATTAAGTTTGTCCATGTAGAAACCTGGTGTATCACTGGCCATTTTTGCTCCTAGTGACCTGCAAAGTAAGAGGCACCTACGTGTGTGACACTGACAGACGACATCAGATCTGGTATTTCCAACCCACCATAGGGACAGGAACAGGGGCTCTTCTCTATATGACTTGTCTCAGCCCCGCATGAATTGAGAGAAAACTTTATGTTAAAATCTTTCTTCCTCTCCTCCTAGACTATCTGCTTTCGAAAACTCCTGGCCCTGCCCCTTCTTCTACTCCTGGCTTCCAACAAGAAGTGAGTTGTTCCAGTCTGTCCACCTGCCTGAGGGAGTGTAAAGAGTACAGGAGTACAATTACAGCCTTTCTGGTCAAAACAAGGCTCTATATACATATAATGCCATATATTATACACACACATATGCACACATGACTCCATATATACATGTACACACATAAACACATGTACACACACAATTATGTATACATATGATTGAAGTGGAAACTTAAGGGTTCTTTGGAAAGTTGGTTGGATAGTGCTTTGTTGGGGCAAACACATGAAGGAACATTTAGCTGAAGTGGACACAGGTAAAAAGATGTTTTATTAAAACAAATGTGAAAAGACACACATGATAAGATTCTCTGCTAAAAACACACACGTGTTGGTCTGCTTTACATGCTTAGTTGAGCTACATTTGTTGGGACTCCATAGAGAGAAACACACCAAAAAAACTTCTGATGGTGCGTTACATTTTTCTAGTCACTTCCACGGACTCAGGTTGATAGGCAGAGTGACGTCAGACACACACGCTGAGGCAAGACTGCTGGACAATGTATACATGTAATCTTTGGAGGGATATAACTAGAACTCAATGGACAGGGCCTGTAGGTGATCTTCACTTCCCTGAGAGAGGCACAGCAGAGAACTTCTCCTGGTGTCCCTTCTGATCCCCTCTGCTGACTCGTGCTGAGGCCAAGGCCTGGCTGTCTCTGCTAGGTAGTGCCATCACTGCTGATTCGTATTTGCTATCCTGACTCTACCAAACTGGACTGCTGGTGTATCTGTGAAATGTTTGTGAGTGGATCGAGCTGCCACTGCTGACCTGTGAACAGAACTGACAATTTCCAGACAAAACAGACAAAAGTTACTCCAAAGAACCTTTCTAAACAGATCCACTTCCCCTGTATTCTTTCTTTTCCACTACCTCTGGTGAGTGGTGGGCTAAAAGAAAGGTTAAAAGATTTAAGAACCATCATCAAAAATAGGTTTTGAAAAAATTAATAGTGCACATGACTATGTACATTCACACACACACACACACACACACACACACACACCTATCTAGAAAATAGGCAAGGAACTAGAGTACTGTTTCTCCAATGAACACACAGCAGTGGCCAAAACAAAGAGGTGAAATGTTTCCCAGGAGAAAGGAAGGAAAATGTTTCTGGGAATAGATATATTAGACCTGATTTAACATTATACAATGTATATCTATTATCAAAACATCCCCTAATGCCTAATCTGGAAATTTTGTTTCTATGTATCTGTTTAAAAATGAATTGGAAAATTTAAGACATTAGGCTTAGTGGGTTTGGAGACAGCTTCTTTGATAGAGGGCTAGTGTAGCAAACACAACGCCCCAAATTTGATTCTCAATGTCACATGAAATGTAGCTTTACTTTTTAAATTTTAAACAAGATTCTTCACACTGTGAGATTTTTAAAGCAGTGGTTCTCAACCTGTGGGTTGTGGCCCCTTTCACAGAGGTCACATATCATATATTTACATTATAATTCATAACAACAAAATTACAGTTATCAAGTAGCATCAAGATAATATGATTGAGGTCACCACAACATTCGGGTGTTAAAGGGTTGCAGCATGGGGAACGTTGAGGACCACTGTTTGAAAAGCGTCATTCTGATCCTGGAGGCGCTATAAGCCACCAAGACTCCTCTTGTGAGAGTCCCGGGACTCATTCATCGTCAAATCCAATAGTTTAATTTCAGTCACTTGTTCCCATCTCAACTCCCCCCACCCCCCTTAGCCTAGGACTGTGAGACACCTGTTCTGTGGGTTTCCCCTGTTCTCACAAGCTGTGCTTTCTCTGCCTTCTTCCCTGGTTCCTTTTCATCTTTTCATCTAAATATTGTCCAGGGGCCCAGCCCTCAAGTCTCTTCCTAGTCTGTACTTACCTTCTCTCCCAGTGATCACCTCCAGGCTGTGACTTTACATTCTACCTACATAGTGATGGTTTGTTTGCACCAGGGTTGACAAGATGGATCAGCAGGTAAAGGAGCTTGCTGCAAAGACTGACCATCTGAGTTCAATCCCTGGGACATACATAGTAGAAGGAGAACCAACTTCCACAAGTTGTCCTGTGACCTTGACAGGTTCCCTGAAGCACATGTGTATACACACAAACACACACACACACACACACACACACACACACACACACACACACACACTGAAAAACATAAAACTAAATAAGTAAATGCACAGCTGGAAAGATGACCTAGCAGTTAAGAGCCAGCTGCTCTTCCAGAGAATCCAAATTTGGTTCTCAGCACCCATGGCAGGCAGCTCAAACCTTTTTGTAATTCTACCTTCTGGGGATCTGGCATCTTCCCTGGCCTCCAAGGGAATTGCATTCCTATGCACATACCCATACACACATACAAAGATAATTAATAAAATGTAAATAAATTCCTTGTTAAAAAAGACTTATTTTTTTATGTATATGAGTAGACTGTCACTCTCTTCATACACACCAGAAAAGGGCATGTATCCCATTACAGATGGTTGTGAGCCACCATGTGGTTGCTGGGAATTGAACTCAGGCCCTCTGTAAGAGCAATCAGTGCTTTTAACTGCTGAGCCATCCCTCCAGCCCCAATAAATTCTTTAAAATATAAATATAACAGTTGTAACTGAAAAAGGAAGGAAGGCACCAGAATTATAATAAGGGCTTGGTACAAATGAATGAGTGAGTCCATCGGTGAATGAGTGCCAAGGAGTTGGAACTCTCTGCCTATGGGGCAATTCTATTCACCTCTCAGGATGGGATGGCCTTCTGTGATGCTGCAGGGGCAATCACTCTACCTCACAGCCATATTCACAGGTGGGACTGAGGAAACAGCTCCCAGCTCTCAGTCGCTCACACAAAGAGCAGTCCATCCCATGCACCAACAAATGCCACCTGTCTGTCTGACCTATATATCCTGAAGACCCTGGTCTCTCTCCTTCCTGAAGAATGTAGGGACCTACAAGGCTGAGCCCCTTCCAGCAGCTGCTTCCCATACAACATACATTCAACTAGTATGTGATACATAAACGAGGGAGCTGCAGCGTTTGGGCCCCTCCAGGTTCACAGGGCTGGAGAACATGAGCACAGTCTGCACAAGATTCTAAGGCCTCTAGCCCGGCGAGTATCTTTAGCTTTTAGGAGACGAGGCACTGTTAATACTAAGGTGCAACAGGGAATCTCGTTTCTCTAGAATTCAAGGTTATTTGTGAATTACCATCCATTTAACATGCATGTCAGGGATTAGGTGCTTGCCTTATTCGAGTCAATGAAAACCGCTCTTGGGATCTTACTGGCAGAGGGAAAAGGACAAATTCAGGTACTAAGCACCAGTTGGAAAATTGGAAAAAAAAAAAATACGGGGCGAGGTGCGGGCTGCAAGGGCAGAGCAGAGTTTCTAGCTTCGGGAAGGCTACTCATATAATTGACTCTGTGAGAAGGATTGAATAGACAAGAGAGATCGGCCCAGGAAGTCACTTGGGGGGGAAGGGCTTTCCAGGAAGTAGAAACAGGCAGCACCAAGGCCCAGGAGTTGGAGGGTACTTGGCTGTGGCCAGAAGCACCAAGTAAGTCTGAAAGAAGTGGGTGCTGGGGAGTTGCCTGACCATAGGGGCTGGTGTGAGGGAGGTCAGAACAGGAAAGCAAGCCTCGGGTTCATACTTGAGGGAAACTCGAGTGCATGGAGAAGAATAAGGTGGAGGATGGCACAGGACCCGGTTGTCACAGAGGACCGCTAATTGGAATGCTATAACTGTGCAGCACAAAGTCTTGGCCCAGAATTCAGTCCCTGGGTCATTCAAGCTTCTAGATTTCCCTCCAAAGTTTCAAGTCATCAGGCTTTTCATTTTCCTTCTGGGTCCCTTTTCCTGCAACTGCTGTCCAGGAATGGGAAAATAGCCCTCAGATCTTACCGAGTTCTGGATCCGGACAGTGGCCCGCGCCCTGGCGCAGGATTCGAATTGTGCTTCGAATTTCAGGTCCTGGCTCTGAAATCTTGTCGCCCTCCGATCACTGTCGCCGCTACTGTCGGTACAAGTCCAGGCCAGGCCGGTTGTGTTTCGTTTCCCCTGCGGACTCCGCCTTCCCGCACTGCACTCCGCCCCTCCCGCACAGGGCTCGCGGACGCGAGAAGTCAGGTGGGCGTGTCTCCTCCGTACCAGGGCGCGGGAGCCAAGGTCCGGCCCGCCTCTGCTTTCCAGAGCAACTACAGTAACCGACAGCTTCTCCAGGTTTCCGGGCTTTTCCTGGTTCCCATGCTGGGAAAGCTCTGCTGGAAGAGGAAGGAGAAACCCAAGTCTGCTCGCGGTGCTTTATAAGCTCCCGGATCAATGATCACAATCTACTTTTCAAAACAAGATGCAACTGGGCACAGGGATGCTACCGAATTCCAATGTACAGTGAGATATTGAGTAACTCAAGAGGGTACTGCCAGGCTATGTCTGTGACAATTGAAGTCTAGGTTTGTAAACATTAGTCTCCTTCCCTTTTCACACTCCCGTGTCAAGGACAAAATTGGCCAGAGGGTTGTTGAAAAGCAGTCTCTCTTCAATGTGTCCAGCCTTAGCAGGCACCTGCTAGCCCCTTGTTGCATACCATCCCCTGTTAAGATCTACCTGATCCCAGAAGAGCCACAAGAAATATTTTATCACAAGACAAGTCCCTGGTTAATAAGGAATCCTGCCTGGGCTGGAGAGATGGCTCCATTGGTTGTTAAGAGCACTGACTGCTCTTCCAGAGGTCCTGAGTTCAATTCCCAGCAACCACATGGTGGCCCACAACCATCTGTAATGAGATCCCCGATGCCCTCTTCTGGTGTATCTGAAGACAGACAGCTACAGTGAACTCATATACAGAAATAAATAAATAAATAAATAAATAAATAAAATGTTAAAAAAAGAAAAGGAACCCTACCTTTCGGTAAGACTGTTACACACTCCCAGAATCAAACTTGCTGGCACAGGACTTGAGTGTTTAGCTTGAGGCACACTGCCCAGTGCTACATCTCCATGCCTGCACTCTGAGCTAAGCTCCATCCCTATGAGGAGAACTCAGGAGCTAGAATTAGAACCAGGAAACTGTACTCCCAACATCTCAGCTGGCAAGAGATGGAAAAGTCCCAAGACAGACCCCCAAATACACAGGCAACATTGCCCGTGCCCACACCGTTCTTCCTTTCCTGTAAGGTAGGAGAACAGCAGCCTAAGTCTAGGCTTTTCTTGTAGCACGGGTCCTGGGTGTAATTTGAGGTATCTAATGTGAAGCCCCAGAGACCAGGTCAGCCTTGATAAACTCCCGCTCTCCACCATAGCTCCTTAAACGAGCACTTGACTACCGAGGGAGAAGCTGACAGCGAGATCTCTGCAGACATTCCTGAACATTCACAACGGATAGCAGTCTGCTCACCCCACCTATTCCATTCTAGATGGTTTACTCTTGGCATTTCCAGGGATCCCATTATCACCGTCATCTCTTCAGGGTCTCGGGACATCCGGCTGAAGTGTTAGCCACTGGAAAAGGCACCTTTGGATCTTTCTGGAGGCTATGGTTAGGGAGGGAGTGAACAAGTTAATGCATTCATCTACTCCCAATATTCTCATCAACATGAGTTGGTGGGTGTTTTGTTTTGAGATTGGCGTGTAGTATAGGCTGGCTTCAAATGTGTAATGTCGCTAAGAGTGACCATGAACTTCCAGTTTTCCCATCTTCACCTCCAAGATCTGTACCATAATGCCTGGCCACTGTAGTGTTGGGGAGGGAACCATGGGAAACAAACACTACCAACTTGAGGTAAATCTCCAACCCAAATAGGACTGGTCAAAGAAAACACAACTCAATAATTATGAATACAAACTGCACGCCTAGATTGGGCAGACTTACCACTACACTACTCTATTTCCCAACTATGAGACCCCTCATAACTTGTGGTTTTTCCAGGCCACTCCCATCACCTCTCCTTCATCTCCTCCATTGTCCTCCCACCACTTCCTCTCTCTCCCAAACCCTTTCCTCTCCACCTCCACTTCTACTGCCCAATCACCTGCTCTAGCCTTTATTTTACAAATTAGGGTGGGCAGAAGGTTGACAAGAAGTCACTTGTGTACCAATTCACTCCTCATCTGCAGCCTCTCCCAGGAAAGTGAAATTAGCATAAAAATACAAGACCAGGGCTATCCACAGGGCCACCAGAGCAGGCAAGCAGGTGTTTTCCTGTTGCTTTGCTTGATGGTTGGAGTCAAGGTCTGATTGAAGCCCTAACTGGTCTAGAACTTTTAAAACTAGGCTGACTTCACACTTGTAATGAGCCTCCTGCCTCTTCCTCCTAAGTTGTAGGATGACTGAGAAGCACTAGATAGGATAATCTTTCTAGAATATTCTCTACATTCTCCTGTTAGTTTCACATGACTGCTTATGACCCTGCAACAGAAAAATCTGTATAGTACAACAACATACATTTTAGATTTGACTCAAAGATTGTATAAGTAGAAGTATAATTTCTCTTGAGGGAAGCACCTCCAGAGGGATGCATGCATGGCATACCCAGAATAGACAAAGAGGAATTTATCTTGAATCAACTTGCAGTTTGTTAACCTTGTATCAGTGTAGAGTCAGGCTTGAATTTCACCCACCAGGAAGTCTGAGATAACTTCTACAAATACTTGGATCCATAGGGAGAAGTTTCCTAGTGAGAAAAGCTTAAGAAAATGTGCATGCAGCATTTGGAAGCCCATTTTCGTCTGTGTTCAACCCTAGAACAACACATTGACAACAATGTTCCAATTCTTCAAAAGAAAGACAAACTTTAATTTCAGCTCAAAAATGTCAGCTGTTACCACCATTCCTAGATCTGCACTATTCATAATTATGTTACATGATTATTGTCATGCGACTGTTTGACTGCATTACTAATTATATAAATTCAGTTATTATTAGGGAAAAGAAGATATGTAGGCCAGCCAGCTTGGCCAGAATCAAGCCAGGCAATATGATTCATACTTCAGCTTGTCTCCGAGGGAAGTGCCTGCCAAACACTCTTTGAATCTTTCATCCATTTCCTGGTTCTGTGTTTGGTTGAACAAACTTTTCCAATCACCAACTTCACCTGCAACACAGAAAGCACAGAAGACTCAGATCTATGTTAGGGTATTTCTTAATTTTATCCTCTATTCTAAACAAATTTACCTAGTTTGTGCAAACATTGCTCCCCATTCGTTCTCTGACTTGTCAATAAAGCTGATCAGCCAATGGCTGAGGAAAGAGAGAATAGGGCTGGGCTTCCACCAGGCAGGGGAGGGAAACAGAGAGGGGGTGGGGGGAATCCTGAGAGACATCCTGGAAAAACACCTGAAGCCTAGAGAGCCAGACCAATATTAAAATGCAAGTATCTTAAGGATTTTGGCTAGGAGATAGCCAGATTAGCCCAGAGGATTAGAATAGATTATTAACTTCCCAGTTGCTGTGCCATAAAGCATAACTAAATAACTCTTAGAGTCAGTCTCCTCATTTGTTTGGAAACTAGTTGGGATAGAAATAGACTGCCACTTTAAAAATGGAATCTACAACCCACAATTTTCTTGTAAGATCAATACTGCCCATGGGGGTTTCTCCATTGGTGAGGTAGCAGATGGTGTGCTTACTTTACAAATCTGGGTGAAGAGGACTTCACCCCAATGGTCAACTCATATCCTTTTCCCAACGTCTGGGGTCTAAAAATCTTAGAATTTCAGAATGTCGTTCTTCCTCACTAAAGTTTCTCAACTACCCAAATACATTTTTAAAGTTAACATTTTACCTTGGGTTTGGTTAACATGTCAGACACTAAACATTTTTTTTTTTTTAAAGAAATTTAATACTTTGGCCACTTGTCCAGAGGTCGGGGCAGGAAGATCATGCTTTCAAGTCACCAGGGGACACATAACAAGTTCCAGGTCAGCCTGAACTACATGGTGAAACTCTGTCTCAACAGAAGTTTAAAACATTTTTTTCTGACATATAAGTTATTTCTTTGGCTAGTGAGATGGCTAGGCAGGTAAATGTGCCTTATCAAGCCAGGAGATCTGAGTTTGATCACTGGGACCTCTGTAATAGAAGTAGATTGACTTCTACAAGTTGCCATCTGACCTTCACATGAACATCATAGCATGCACATGTGAGCCCACATACATACATACATGCATGCATACATACACAAATATACATACACGCAAACATGTATACACACAGAAGATAAATAAATGCATGTGAAAAATAAGTTATTTCTTTCTGTGGAATCCTTGGATTGTATAGTTGAAATTGCAAAGTCTGTGTTGCGCAGCCATTGAAGTGTATGCTAATGACATGGGCTTAATGATATGAGATTATAGTTGTGATGCATTAAGGGAATGAAACAGGACACAAAGCTGTCCTCAGATGTCAGCATCTATACCCAATAACAACGAAAGGCTGGGAGAAAACACACCAACATGTATATCTTGGCTCAGGGGGGAGAAGTTTACATTTTTTGATGTCCCCTATAAATGATTTGTGTTTTATTTTCATGCTGTTCCATATTTTCCTGCCCTCTGGACTTTCTCCAAGGCACATCAAATTTACTTCATTTATTATAGGAGTTTTTCTATTCTGAATAACACTTGATGAACAGTGTGTAGAAAGGACTTATTTTCTTCTTCTTTTTTTTATTTTGGTTTTTCGAGACAGGGTTTCTCTGTGTAGCCCTGGCTGTCCTGGCACTCACTCGGTAAACCAGGCTGGCCTCGAACTCAGAAATCTGCCTGCCTCTGCCTTCTAAGTGCTGGGATTAAAGGCGTGTGCCACCACCGCCCCGGCTATTTTCCCCTTCTTAAAGCTAATAAAATCAGGCATAAGAATCAGGGTTACACAGGAATCTAGCTGCAGCCAGGTTCCTGTTGGATTTTCAATTCATATAGGTTATTTCAAATGGGTCAGATGAAAAAGTAACTGAAGGAAGTAGACCCAGCTCAGATCCCAAAATGTGATCCTGTGAAGACCCTGGGGCTTCAGCCTTCTCCCACATTGCAAAATTAAGTCTTTTGTATCCTTTTGTTATAAAACTTAACCCCAACACAGCATTCCAGTTCCCACAGAACATAACCAGTTCCCATATTAGCTGTGGTCATCCTCGCTGTTCCAGGTGCTTTTCCCAAAGCTTTCACAGCCTGAGTTCTAGCCCCAGGTCCCATATGGTGGAAGGATTGAACTGAGTTCCATAAATTGTCTTCTAACCTCCTCATGCATTTCATGTCAGATGTATACACACGTGCGCATGTGTGCACGTGTGTGCGTGTACATGCTAAATACAATAAAAATTTTTAAATATTGTTATATTTTCATCAAGTATTCAATAAAATGAAAGTGGAAAGTCCTTAAAGAATTATAAACTTGGGTAAGAACTTAGAATACTTTAATGAAATTAAGTAAACCATCTGCCAAGTACTAATTACCTAACTAATGACCATTTTATTTTTCTTTATTCACAAAATTCTGATTTTAAGTGAGTTATAATGCATCTAGCTTGAAAAAGAAATCTACATTTTTCAACTACTGCTTTAGGGAGAGAGACGGTGAATGACTGCAAACAGCCACTGAACAGGCCTTGGTGGAAAGCTCTAGAAGGGGGCTGGTCAGCTAATGTACAGGATTCCTTCCTTTGCAGTTCCCTTTCTCCTACCAGAACCAGAATGTTGGAGCTCAAGCTGCCATTTTGCCATCACTGGGCCCTTGGGGCAGTAAAGGACAGTGGACGGCTGCCAGGCACAGCTCCGGGGTTCCCTGGGTCCTGAATTCTTTCCTATTAAGGGAGGAAAAACTAAAATCCTGTTTTGCTTCAGACAAAGTGATTTGGCTTGCCTGTTAAGTGCAAAGTCACTCCCAAGCTGACACAACACTCCCCCCACCCACCCCCCCAAATGAGAGCAAGATTTACCTTTGCGGAAGAGGAAGGGCCCAATGGCACCATGTGTCTCATGAGAGTTTGCTCGCATGGCCTGGAAGGTGCTCTGGGCTGAGATGGTTTCTATTTGTTCATCCGTTAAAGAGAAACCAAGGAATTCAGAAACCTGTTTTATTCCAACAACCAAATTCTGGGAAATTTGAAAGATAAACATCTTTCAGTGAGATTTGCTGAGGCCAAGATTTTCTTAAATCAGCAGCGTTCATTTATTTATTTAATTTTTGAGAAAGCTTGTTATGTAACACAGGCTGTGTTCCTCTTACCCCTTCTGGGCTGAGCAACCTTCATCTCAGGCATGGAAGAGGTAGGTCTCTTCCTGCACTCTCCATGATCCAATCCATTCTCACACAGCAGCTAGAAAGATCCTCCTCTTTCCTCTGCTCAGATGCCTTCCATCCCCTCTGGATGAAAGCCTGTCACTTTAGGAGCTGTTCTGCTGCGCCTCACTTGGTCACACAGCCCTGTCACACACACTAGGCCCCACTCACTCCACCTGCCTCCTCTGTGCAAGCTAGTCATGCCCACTGCACTGCTACCTGGTGTGACTGTGTGTCTCTGTGTGTGGTGCATGTGTGTCTGTGTGTGTGGTGCATGTGTGTGTGTATCTATGTGTATGTGTATACGTATGTGTTCATGTGTATCTGTGTGTCTGTGTGTGTCTGTGTCTCTCTTTGTGTGTGGTATGTGTCTGTGTATGTGTCTCTGTGTGTGATGCATGTATGTCTGCATGTGGTGTATGTGTGCATGTTTGTGTATCTATGTGTATGTTTATGTGTGTGTGCGCATGTGTATCTGTGTGTGGTGGGTATGCGTATCTATGTGTGTCTGTGTCTGTGTATGTATCTGTTTCTGTATGTCTCTATGTATGTCTATGTGTCTGTGTGTGTGTGTTTGTGTCTCTGTGTCTGTGTGTGTGGTGTGTTTGTGAGTGTGTGTCTCTGTGTGTGGTACGTATGCATATCTATGTGTATGTGTATTTTTGTGTATTCATGTGTATCTGTGTATGGTATGTGTATCTATGAGTGTATTTCTATGTGTATGGTGTGTATGTGTCTGTGTGTGTGTATTTATGTCTCTCTCTCTCTCTCTCTCTCTCTCTCTCTCTCTCTCTCTCTCTCTCTCTGCTCCAGCTGCTTTTCTCAGCTTGGAATGTTCTCCCACAGCTACTTGGCTTACACCCTCATTCCATTTAGTTCTTTAATCAATCATAGCTTCTTCATGGCAACTCCTCAACCATTATGCTCTCGAATTGATCGGGCATTCCGACCTTCCACTCTTCAGTGTTCCTTCAACAGCTGTGCTGTTTGTTCTTTCTCACATTCTACATACACATCCTTTACGTTCATTGCCATGCAGCCTTCCCACCCTTATTCTAGAAGCTTCTCCAGAGCAGTGAACCTTGTTTGGATTCTTCACTGATGTATAACTTGGGCCTAAAACTGTGCTGAGCCATCTCTGACTCTATGTTTGTTAAGTCAATAAACAATCTTTTTAAAGAAAAAGCACTCACTTGGAAAATCAATTCACAACCAAATGCATATTTGATTAGATTAGCTGAGACCTATTTATTGTTTCCTCCATCATTAACACGGACTGTTCACCACAAACAGGAAAGAAAGCTGTTATTATTAAGCTGCAAGCACTGTTTTATTTGCTAAGGAAACAAACTAAAATCTTGTGTATTGTAAGCTTTTTCTAGTTTTTACTGTGTATCTAGAATTTTTTTTTTAAAAAAAATGAACACACTGTTAGTTCACACAATTAGACATTCTAAGTATGTGTTCTGTGCCTTAGTCTCTAATAAATATTGCTCTTGAATATTAATGACCATAATCTCACCTCTTTCAGGTCTTCATATAATATGAACTTAACATTTTCATTGTCAATATGTTTGTTCCAATTAATTGCAAAATCAAAATAACTTCCCCAAGAAACTAGAAAGCACAGGAGAAAAAAATTGTAAGACACTGTACATAACTGACAAAAACAAATACCATACATATGAGTGAATCTTAAAAGAGATTATGCTTATTACAAGTCTGTCTCCAAGAGGTGGAACACACCTGGCTCACTGTCCTTTTCCATCCATGTCTTACTTCCTCAAACATTTTCCATTAATGAGACAACTGAGTAAGTTATGAGAATGATCTGATCAGAGCTGTAAGATTCCTCAGAGATACTGAGGCCACTCAGAAAGAGTGCACGGGCCTGAGTTTCCTTTCTGTTGCTGTGATAAAAAAATACCCTGACCCAAGCAACTTAAGCAGAAAAAGAGTTTCTTTCAGTTTATAATTCAAGATTACGTCCATCCTTGTGGAGAGGTCATCATGGCAGGAGTTTGGTCGGCCCATCATGGTGCCCCTAACATGTTCATCATCTCTAGATGTTGGAGTTCAGATTTTTGCAAGGAAGAAATCCTGTCCAAGTTATTACTGTCACATCTTACTGCTAATCAACTGAGCAGAAAGTATGAACGCAGACAGTGGAGAAGATTCTTTATGCTGTCTCACAAATCACAAAAATCATCACTGAATGTTTCCTTGTGGTATTATATATGTATTCAGTGGTATCATGGATTTGCCCCACCTGACTCCAGGAAGTGTTTCTAGACAACAGAAGCATGCTTCACTGGCATCTCCTAGTGAGTTTTCCTTGCTGCTATGATTCAATCCAATATTTATCTTTTCCAGGCAGCTGGCACTATATGTAGTGTTCATGTATGCAGAATGCTGTGGGATTTGCTATATCAAACACCTTTTAAAGCGGACTTTATAAATTGTGGTATATAGATACAACATGGAATATTAAAATAGAGATGCTGACAGCCATAACATAAATGAACCTTGGAGGCATGATGCAGACTAGTATAAGACAGAAAACAAAATACTGGTCTCATCTACATGTTGGATCTTTTTAAAGGTTGAATAATACAGAAAGCAGGATGGTGTCAGGGATGGGAAGGAAGGCAATTATAACTCTGATGTAACTTTGGAGTACTGAGTTGTGAATAAGTCTAGTGAGCTAAAGTACAGCATAAGGACTACGGTTATGAATCGGTCTTGTATACTGAAATAGTGGCTTGCTAAGGGAACAGCAAAGATATATGACTCTATACACAACAAAGCAGCTGTGTGACACGATTGCTTGACTTCAATAATCATTTCACACATGTGTGTGTGTGTGTGTAGCAAAATGCAATGTCCACCTTAAACATCATTTAAAAAATCATTTTAGAGAAGCGGTTCTGTTGTGTGCAAGCACTTTTCCTGGGGAGATGCAACACACATGTCTACTCATCCCCAATAGATATCCCACAACAGACCAAAGTACGGATACCAACTTGGTGAACCAGTACGTTTGGTTGGGGTTACTTACAGGACCAGAAATGACTCAAGGACAGCTGCATCACAAGGCCTGTGGGGAACAGCTCACAAAAGCTGGGAACCTGGAGCACACTGCACAGCCTGCAGGCAGCTCAACAGGTTGGAGAGTATCCTTTGAACTGACTCTGGTCTAAACCTCTTCCAGGCAGCTTGGCTGTTTCTGCTTCTTCCAGACCCTCGTCTGTCTCAGGGTCTTCTTTAAAGCTCAGTTTCCAGCTGGAGAGATTGCTCAGTGGTTAAGAGCACTGACTGCTCTTCCAGGGTTCAATTCCCAGCAACCACATGGTGGCTCACAACCATCTGTAATGGGATCTGATGCCCTTTTCTGGTATGTCTGAAGACAGCTACAGTGTACTCATATACATAAAATAAATTGAAAGAAAAAAAGCATAGTTTCATTTCTTCTGAAAGGGACTCTCAGATTATTTTAATCTCCTAGAAAACTGTCACACAACATGTAACATCTCTTAAAGAGAACAGACACTATCGTCTGTCTCCTCTATGGTCATTTAGCTGCTGTTAAAAGGAGATACGTATAGATCTCTATCCACTGTACCCATGGACCACTTAAGTGGGGTGATTAGCAATTGGCAGAACATGTTTGTTAGTGTTCTCAGCTGTACACCAGGGCCTTACTCTGGTTGGTCATGAGTCTTAAGGAAAAGCACTCCTATATATACTTAGTTTAGTATCTGAAGACGCAGTAATAGTTAAAAATTAATCGTTATTATTTCATCACAAAGCTCCATAACTTCCGGAGAGACTTGACAGTTAATAATGGTGGGTGGGGGATGGTCAGTTTCCTCTAGAGTATAACCATGCAGGCTCCAGTACAGAACTTCCCGTCCATGCTCATGCAAGTTACTGTGATGGTCTGAATGAAATGTCCTCATAGACTCAGATGTTTGGATACTTGGTCCCAAGTTAGTGGTGCTGTTTGGGTAGGTTTAGGAGGTGTAGCCCTGGCTGTCCTGGAACTCACTCTGTAGACCAGGCTGGCCTCAAACTCAGAAATCTGCCTGCCTCTGCCTCCCAAGTGCTGGAATTAAAGGCGTGAGCCACCACTGTCTGGCTCCCTCTCTCTTCTTGTGGTTGCAGTTTGAGTCGTGACTCCTCAGCTTCCTGCTCCAGCCACCATGCCTCCTTTTGCCATGATGCACTCTTATCCCTCTGGGACTGGAAGCTCAAATAAACTCTTTCTTCAGTAAGCTGTCCTGGCCATGGAGTTCCATCGCAGTGACAGAAAAGTGACTAGTGTGGCAACCCCATATAAACTCAGCAAGTCAAGCCACATGTGCACAGAAACACACGGAATAGGGAGAATTGTTGGGGAGAAGAAAGGTTTCAATGGGAAAAGGAGTGGGGACAAGACAGGGTCATGGGGAGGGAAAAGGCTAAAACTCATTATACGCATATGTGAAATTATCAAGGAACAAGAAATAAATCAGAAATTTAAAATAGTTATCGATAATTAGAGATAAGATGTTTGCATAGTCTAACAAAAATGTCCTAGGTGTATCTACACAAGTCTGTGGATTTTTCTTTTTATCTTTCTTAGTTTTTCTTGACACTTTGTGATACAGTGACTTGAGGGGAGAAAAACCCTAAAAATGCTTTTTCTACATTATTCTTAAAAACTCTATGACCACTCAATATTCATGGTTAATAAATGAACTCTCCAGAGTAATGGTTCTCAACCTGTGGGTTGTGACCCATGGGGGGGGGGGGAGGATCAAAAGATCCTTTCACAGTGGTCCCATAAGAGCCTAGGAAGTATCAGATATTTACATTAGGACTAGCAACAGACTACTGCAGTTGTGGAGTAGCAGCAAAAATATTTTATGGTTGGGGTCACCACAGCATGAGGAACTGTACCAAAGGGTCTCAGCATTAGGAAGGTTGAGAACTACTGCTCTAGAGTGGTTCTCTTTGAAATCGGAGATGCATTGCAGTAGCTTGGTGCGTGAAATTGGTGTTGCTGCTGCTGCAAAACCCTCATTTAAATGTAACCTTTCGGTTCCAAGGTGTTCACACATCATACTTCTTTATATTTTCACATTTATGTGTTCACCTGTTGAAGATGAAATTCTTTTATTAACAGTCATACCTTGTCCCTTTATGAATTGTCTGAAGAAGTCATCCCAAGAGGCATAGCTTGGGATGTCGGGGACATCGTTATGGAAATGAAAAAAGGACACCGCTGTATCCTTAGGGTTTCGAAATATCACCAAAATCTAAAGAGCAAAAACCAAGTTAATGCTTGTAGCTTTGTATTGCTCTGTGGAAAAGAGAAGGGTAAACACTGTCATGATTGTGTCGGTACAGAGAACAAGAGGGACCATGGTAAGTCGCAGATGGGGAAAGGGAAGAGGAAGGATGGAAGAGTGGCGCCCAGAGGACCTTTGCTAATAAGGAGTTTCCACCATAAAAAGGCAAAAACAGAACAATTTCCCTAGCAGAATCAAGAAGGATGATTTGAAAGGTAAAATCCCAAATAAAGTTAAAAAAAAAACAAAAAACAAACCAAACAAACAACAACAACAAAAAAAAAGCCCCAGCAAACAAATCAATCCTTAAGGTCATGAACTGAGGTGCAGAGATGGTGTGTGTCTGTGGGAATGCAGATGGAGTCACAACTCTCATTCCTGTTTGGCTTCTCCAATGACCTCCGATGCCCTTTGGAGGAAAGGTGTGAAAGGAGCACTGTAAGGAGCAGACTCTATGCCTAGGGACCCAGGGATTGTGGGAGAGTGCATGGCTGCTTCATGTGCCTGGTGGACATCGCATCCTGGCATCCTGTTTCAAACCTAAGACACACCTGAGCATCGGGTTGAACACAGACGGACAGATACAGATACAGATACAGATACAGATACAGATACAGATACAGATACAGATACAGATACAGATACAGCAGATGTGGGATAAGGCAGAACAAATGTCAGGTGACTTTCTGAAAAGGGGAAAACGACTCTCCCCACCCCTCCAACGCCTTACCCCCTCCATGGGAAATTTTTTGACTAAATAAATTTGAGGGCATTGTAAGAAGCAGTTGAACCCAGCAGGGGGCAACACTAGCCCTCTGCAGAGTCGCAGAGTCACAGAGGAAGCTGCTCCTCCAGTTCTTTTGGCCGCTTTCCAGAGCTTTTCTAGACTTGGTTTTCTGTGAAAATTGAAAGACTACAAGCTGCAAAGCAATAGCAGCTCGAGTCCTCAAATGCAAAGGACACTAACTAATTCATGGAAACATACCCAGAGACTTTTAAACTGGGGTTGGAGGAGGGTCGTAGCTAACAACAGAGAGGCTGAGAAGATAGCGCCTGATTTTCATTTTATCTAATTATAGTTCTATGCAAGGTATCATCAGACCTACCCTATGATCTCTCCAATCAAAGGGGGGAGAAAAATAAACGTTTTGCTTGTTTGTTTGTTTGTAGCATCTTTAAGATATAAATCGGTATCTACTAAAGTGGTAAATATGGCTAATTCCAAGACACCAGGACTCCTTGAAGCAGCACCAACCTTGGGAACGTCTTACTTTCTCTGGCTCTTCATTGAGAATCCTACACTCACACTCTTAGATTTTTCTTCTCTTCTTTAAGGATTTTCTTTCTACCAACATATCTCCATTTTGTTGTTATTGCTGTTTAAGACAGGGCTGTTGCCTGGCCTGGAACTTACTATGTCCACCACACCTGCCCCTGTCTCTTGTGTGCTGGGATTAAAAGCAGGTGCCGCCATATTAAAATATCTTTAATAAAATCTCCAATTTTTGCATCATACTGGCTAATCCTAAAATGCTTTACCGCATCAAAGTCACAAATCCTGGTTAGGTCTGAGTCCCGGCCCTCAGGCTGCTGATCGATGGAGCAGCATGTCTGTCCCCTCACTGCTGACAAGTGTCTCACAGAGATACTTGAGCACTGATGTTCACAAGAGCAAAGAAATGAAGCCAGCCTAGATGACCATCAACAGACGAATGGATGTAGGAAATGTGGTCACAATGGCATTTCATTCACTGTAAAGGACACTGGAGCCATTGACATTTGCAGGAAAGCAGGAGCAACTGGAAAGCATGTTAAGCAGTATAAGCCAGATTCATATAAATAGCACACACTCTCTCACATATATTGAGAATCTACAACTGAGTGTGTGTGTGAGAGAGAGATGTGTATGTGTTTATGTGTGTGTATGTGTGTGCATATGAAAGAGAGAGTGTTTTCTCACACATATTCAGTATCTACAACTGAGTGTGTGTGTGAATGTGTGTGAGAGATTGTGTGTGTATGTGAGAGAGTATGTGTGTGTGTGTGTGTGAGAGAGAGTGTGTGTAAGTGTGTGTGAGTATGTGTGTATGTATGTGTGTGTGTGTGTAGATCATGAAAGTAGAAGAGGGACCATGAAAAAAAACATGAGACCCCAAGAAAGGGGGAGAGGGAATCCATGTGATAAGAAGGCAGAAAGGGACTCATAAGAGTGGGGGTAGAGGACGGGACGAGTAGGGGAAGTGGAGGCACACCTTGTCGCTCCTGGTGTTAGATGTTTAAGCAAATGTTAAGAGTAGTCAAGGCAACAAGAATTCTGTCTAGTGATGTAATGTAATGGTGGCAATTTTATGTGAAGTTCCAAAATAATACAGTTGCAGATGTCACTAGAAAAAATTGTTCATTGTATAGGACTAAAGCAGTGAGATTCTGAAGCCTATCAATTGTAAAACCAATGATAATAAACTACACATTTCCTCTTTTGTATGATTTCTATACAGGTTGAAATGCATTTGACTTTTAAGTGGAGCCATAGCAAAACATCTGAAGAAAGAAACAAGAGAAATACTACGTTCTGTATGTCACATATTCAAATTTCACAATTACTAGCAAATTAATCACATCAAAAGCCAATAATGGGGTTGACTATGTAGCTTGGTGGTAGCACTCTTACTGAGCATGCGTGACGCTCTGGGCTTGTCCTCTAGCACTGCCAAAAAGCAAGGTCAGAATTCCAGAGAAAGCAAAGGGCAGCCTATAATATATATATGTTTCAAATTCAGTACACACATGATACACATACAAACACACAAGCAAAGCACTCATACACAAACAAAATAAATCTTTTAATAGGTCTCAAATTCACTCACCTTGGCTTTGTTCTTGAAAATAGACTGAGGTAGCTTATCATAGTGGAGGTGAGTTGTCAAAATCCTTGGTGATGGAAACAGTTTCATTCTCTACAAAATATGCACAATAAGATGAGTGTGTGTGTGTGTGTGTGTGTGTGTATGTGTGTGTACCTAGAATTATGGTACTAAGTAGTGGCTTCAAGCACCCTAAAATTACTGTATCTTCTGCCCCCTACATTTTTCATGGAGAATCATAAACAAATCATTAATCTCATCAACTATTTTATTGGACCCTGCTATCCATCTTCAATCATGGTCACGTATTCTTTACCCTTTATAACAATCACATCGATGAGTTCAAAACCTGTCTTCTTTAGTCGTATCTCTTCTGTATCAAGGTCTTACCATAAATAGTCAAGTCTTCCATGGTTCCTAAAAATCCATCTAAAACAAATAGATCTACTTTTAAAACTTTTCTTAGTGTGTGAGTGCATTTCCATGCAAGCACATGTATATATGTAAATGTGGGATATATATATATAATATATATATGTATGTATATATGTATACACACACACACACACACACACACACATATATATATTTCTATGCATGTACTTCTCTCAGAGGCCAGAGAAGACACTGGGTGACCTGCTGTGTCACTGCCCACACAGTGTTCCTTTGAGACAGTCTCTGACCTAATATGGAGGTGGGTTGACAGCCAGAAAGCCCCAGTAACTCCCGTCTCCGTTCCCTCCAGCAATGGAATTATAGGAACACTTGGCCTTTCATGTGGGCACTGAGATCTAAACTCAGGCCTTATGCTTACATAGCAAGAACACTCACATTATCTTTTTAGCCCCTAGATATATTTTTTACTTTTATGTTTTTTCAAGACAAAGTTTCCTTGTATAGCTCTGGCTTTCTTGGAACTAGCTCTGTAGACCAGGTTTGGCCTCGAACTCAAAGACCTGCCTGCCCCTGCCTTCCAAGTGCTGGGATAAAAGGAGTACCACATACTCAAATATCCCAACAGAATACGAAGGCCCACATTTCCTAACTATCAGAGAGATTATTTATGAAATATTTTGTTCATCTAAGGGTTATAGGATAGCTAATTATTTTCTGTTATCTATTTCTACTGAGAACTAAAGAGAACAAAGTTTTATGGCCATGTGAGGGTGTGAGGGTGTATGTCAATAACCAGCAGTAGGGAGAGTGAGGCAGGAAGAACACAAATTTAAAGCAGCCTGGGCACATAATAAATTCCAGGTCACGGGACACCCTGGCTGAAGAGCAAACCCACAAATGGCGTTAAGTGGTGAAGGGTTTTTAGCTTCAAATCAGCCCTTTCTAAGTGTTATTCAGACAGTGCGGCTTCTGTTTGGTCAGCTCCATGTTTGAGGAGATCTCTCAAAGCTTCCTAAGCCATGTTGTAAGTCTAGTGACAAAGTAATATTTAGGAATTTGTAGCTAATGCTGTAAGAACTTAGGAAGATTTTGACTCAAACAAGAGAAAAAGAATCAAGATTTTGAAAGATTAAAAATTATTTAATCAACCCAGTGAGTCCAAGTGGCGATTTGCAGTGGTAATGGCTCATTTACTGTAAACTGTAACTTGGGGTTTGAAATAACTTAGTTACATCCGTTCACACCAGGCTGGTACTGGAGCCTCTATTTTAGAGATTAAGGTTAGGCTCTGAGGTTTTAGATGCTTTGTATGACATCAGATAGGTGGCCATTTTCAGATTAAGTGATAGTTTACTGTTTCTCTTACACCATGTGGTCCCAAGTCACCCAGTGACTCATGCAGAATGACAAAGCAGGATTAGAGGCACAGACGGGAACTAGATATATAGCACTTCATTCAAACAAATGAGTAACATAGCCCAAGTGTAATCGACAGGCAGGCTGACTGTGTGCAGAACATAACCCAAGTGTAATCGACAGGCAGACTGACTGTGCACAGAGCTTCTTTAGACTGTGTCTTACAGGAAAGCTTTCTATAAATCGAATCGCTATTAACTAAGTTTACCTTCTCACTGATTTCTGTTTAAAACTAAAAGGCACACTGCATTTTTAAAAGTAGACATCACTAAATTATAATTAAAATATAAATTTGTCTCTAAAGTACCTGAATAAAAAAAAAAACATTTCTGATAAACTTCAGATATGAAACCCCAAAAGGTTTGACAAAGAGTTCAAACATTTTTCTGGCAATTCTGGAGCCAGTGAGCGGGCACTTTATGGTCTATATTACAAGAACGTGATTGTGTTTCATTTTGAAGGAAGGAACACACACACACACACACACGCACACACATACACAAACACACACACACACACACTGTCCATGGTTTGTTCTTAGTTAACCTTCAACCTAGATGTCATCGAAACAGAGGCTGGGGAGAATGTTAAGTCTAGGTATCCTTAACGTTTACCAACTTGTTGGGGTTGGTCTGGTGCTGCTATGTATTCAGATGTTAAATAATGTATCCCAAGACCTGGTTGCCCCATCTGGCACTGCCAACTTAGCTTACAGCTAATTCCAAAGCTGCTGCAAGCAGCTTCCTTCAAGCCTTCCCCTGGGCACCAGTGATGTGGCTTAGGTGTGCACCAGACAAATGGTGGTCTTAAACCTCAGCCCAATTTGGGTCCATGAAAGAAAAGCCCAGAGCCACGAAAGTTAGACAAACCTTGGTTCCAACTAAGGGGAAGAATTAGTCACCATAGACAACTGTTGGTCTGAGGAGGAGCCTATAGATGTAAGAACCAAGTTCCAAAGCTACAGTGGGACTTAAAAGCCTCAAACTTCTGAACTGGGTATATATATGTATGTGTATATGATGTATATGTATGTATAAAATAAAAGGCTAAAGTTTCTAAAGAAAGAAGAGAATATATATATATATATATATATATATATATATGTTATTCTAATTTCTATGTTAAAAACAAAACAGGAGAGACAATGTCACGGGACATCTCGTTTATGTATAATCTTACTATACTTACCATCATAATGATAATTATTATAATTTTATCTATCCTTTTAAAAGAGATCAAAATAAGACAAACTTTGAAAAGAGAGAGACTAAAAAGTTAGGTGCTAGATTACAGGCCATTGAACAGAGATCCGAAGATCTGGGATCTGCAACAGCAACAGAAAAGATAGCTCCAGATGAGAAAAATCCACAAAGGTGCAAGGAATTAGAAATGCAACCCATAGACTGGCAACTGGATGTAGTGGAACATGCCTGTAAGCCCAGCGCTTGGGAGGCAGAGGCAAGGGAGCCAGTAGCTTAAGCTCATCCTTGGCTACAATGAGAATTTCAGGAAGGCAGGGCTACATGAGACCCTCTTTAAAAAAAAACAAAAAACAAAAAACAAAAAACAAAAAACAAAAAACAAAAAAACCTTGACAGGACTGGAGAGATGGCTCAGCAGTTAAGAGCACCAACTGCTCTTCCAGAGGTCCTGAGTTCAATTCCCAACAACCACATGGTGGCTCACAACCATCTGTAATAGGATGTGATGCCCTCTTCTGGTGTGTCTGAAGACAGTGGCAGTGTACTCACATTAAATAAATAAATAAATAAATAAATAAATAAATAAATAAATAGATCTTTAAAAAAAGAAATTAAAATATACTTCCCTGGAGAAACAATCTCCTGTGTAATGTGAAACATACAAGCCAACAATCTAAACCCTATTCCAAACATCAAACAAGCCTGTTTGTACTGAAGGTAGGTAACAACATTGGCAAATAAAGTGACAAAGATCTTGACCCAGGACGTCATAGGTGTTTAAAGGTTAGAAAGCTGGATGCGTGTTAGCATCACTTCTAAGGCAATGCCAAATGTCCTCACTAGGAGCGAGGCCACGCGGCAGCTGTTTGGCTTTTCTCTAGGTGTTCCATCTCTTCACTTAGCAAAAGCTCAGGTCCATTCTTCTGGCCCTAAAGCCCGAGCCCCTTCTGTCTGAGCCTCCATTGGATGTCCTCGAGCATAGACAACCCTCCCCAGGTTTGGGACTCTGGGCCTTAATGAGTTCTCTTTTGCCTCTCGAGGTGCCTTGGGTGGCTTCCTGCAGCAGGCTTTGGTGCTTGCCTCCCAGTCAGTCTCAAGTTCTCAAACAGCTGTCATTCAAATGTTTCTGCTGCTACTTCCCCGAATCCATGTTTCCATGGGCTCCCTTCTACCTGTGGAGCCTTGAAGTTTGTATTTATCAAGCATGTAGAGTGTGGTCACTTCTCAGAAGCTGTTCCTGAGAGTCCCCATGCTCTGGGTTTCTTATGTCTGCTCTGGGGAGGCTTGGTGGTGAATACTTCCGGAAGTTTTACTGAAATGGCAGCCCCCTGAGTCCCACCTTCCTTCCTTTCTGTATTCTGATGTATCTAGAGGCCAGGAGAAGATGGTTCACCTTCTTCCCGCTGCGTCCAAGCACAATATCCCAAAGCAGAGCCTCACTCTTATTCCTTACTCTTGGGCAGTAAGCAGAGATTCCCGAATGCTGGTGTCCCAGCCAGCTCTGACTGGAAAGAGGGTAATGCGGACAGGCTGAGAGCTCTGTAGCGCTTTCAATGCTCATCTGAGCCGTGTCTGTCCTAACTACCGCTTCGCTATTCCTCAGGTCACATACGCAGCAGCCATAATTAAGGTAGGGGAATTGAAAATGCCTCTGCCTAGTGTCCTTCCCATGCCTGTGACTTTCGGCTTTAGTTCACATCCTGGTGTTCTCAGATTACCCGACAAGTTAAAAAAAATTGCTACTACTAGTAAGAATAGTTGTATATTAAACTCCTTTAGAGCTCCAATCAGAAAGCTCAGATTTAATTTTTGGCCTTGCCATTTATTATCTGCTCCATCTCGGGCAAGGCTGGGAGTTTCATCTTTTGTCAATTGGTGAAAGGGTTGTTTTGTAATAAAATGAGATGATACTGAATGTGGTAAGCAAGCAATAACTCATGATTAGTGACCACTTTTTAAACTCAGAAGGGAAGACTCCAGAATGGAATAAACCTCCCTGGGGTCATGTGCTGTACGTTGAAAGAATGTGTGTACTAACCTGATATTTTTCTGCATCACCACATTCAAGAACTGGAAATTCTGGACATGTGTATTTCTTTTTAGAAACAGCAAATATTAATTCACTGACAATATGGAGAATCCAGTTTGAGCCTGTAAGAAAAAAACACACAAACGAACGAACGAACAAACAAACAAACAAACAGAAAACAGGAACTCATCAAGAAGTCTTGTTAACAAAGACATTTCACCTTAGCACATAGATCAGGAAAGTTTAAATTTTCAACTCTCCCATGACGTCTATATTCACTTCTTTAGAGACTGGAAGAAATTGGGCACTGGTTCTGAAAAAAATATGCTGAAAAAAATAATTTGGAGAAAAGAGTATTTGTGTGTTTTAACATGGAATTTAATGTATTTATAAAATTTTACTTGTGTCATCTTCCTTTTTCCTTCCTACTCCCTCCCATCTTTCCTTTTGGGGGGCAGGGTCTTGCAGTGTACCCCACATTAGCTTCTAATTCATGAGTCCCATCTTAGCCTCAAGAATATTGAGATTACAGATGTTTGACACATCAGCCTCAGATGTCTCCTTGACATGGTTCATTTTGAACATGGAATATGTTTCTTGAAGAAGAATATTATGCTAGAGAAATGTTGGGTTTATATAGTATATTTCCTCCTGAATTAAGCTACAGGAGTGTATGATCTTGATTTTATAAAAGTCCAGCATTAAATAACAGAAAGTTGTCCAAAGAGATGGGCTTTCATAAGTGACAGTTGAAAGAATCAGTAATAGATGCTGCCAGAGGGTGGAATAGCCCACACCTAAAACCCAAGCGCATTAGAGGCCGAAGCAGAAGACTGTACGTTCTAGGCCAGCCTGAACCTCAATTCAAACAAAGACTCAAGCAGAAAAAGAAGATATGTACAGTAGAGTCAGTTAGATTCTTAATCTTTATCCTCCACTGATAATGGACCTTCTAAAACAGATTTGAGAAACCGGAGAATTAGTGTTAGATCCTGAAAAAAAAAAAAAAAAAAAAAAAAAAAAAAAAAAAACTACCACATGGAAACCGTTATATAAATGACAGAAATGGCCTCCTTCCATTGTCTGTCAAAAATATCACATTTTGTTATTCTGACCCGGCCAAGCCTCCCACCACCCATTCCATCATCCACCATGACCTCTGTACCCTGGCCTCTTCCTCCAGGATGATATATATCGAGCTGTCTCAGTTGTTGACTTTATAACGCATGTGCTCTCCTGTCATCCTGGTCCCCTCCATCCTGATTTCCGGTGAGTTCCTAGTGGAGATGAGCCTCCTCCTTCCTGCCTTCACCCTCTCCCACCTCCTTACAAATGCACTCTTAGGAAAAGGCGCTCTTTACCACATTTCCGGTAGGACGCTAGCAGGATGTCATCACTTCTGGCTTCAAAGGCATCCAAAGCTCGAAAGGTTTCCTGAGTGCACATGGTAACTGGATAGGGGATCCCCTGGTAGGTGAGAAATAACTGGGAAAGCGTAGTCTCTTTCGATTTTTCTAAAGCGTCATCAATGTACTCAATTAACTTGGACCTATCAGCCATGCTGGCTCCCTGCTAATGAGTCCACTCTGTGTCACCCAGGCGCAGTGACTATTTGTAATAGTCTTTCCCAGTCACATGGAAAACAATCACCCAATTCTCATCCTGTTTGAATATCCTCCTGACAAAAGGTGAGCCACAGGTGCAGGCCCGGGCTCAGGGACTGTTATCCTAAGAGGCTTACCCACCCCAGGAAAAGAAGAACAAAATCTCTTGACAGAAGATTAATAGACACTAAATATTTAACAAATAGATGCTTAATAAAAACAGACATTCAATCTTCCTTTGAGAAATTCTCAGAGTGAGACTTCTGGTTTCCTTTGGATTGGCAGTTTTCTAAACACATCTCACTTAGTGTGACAATTAAAATCACAGGTAATTTAGTTAAGTGATTAAAGCCCCAACTTAGGGCTATTCCTGGACATCGGGCTCTGTTCTGTTATTTATTAACTTAAAAGATTTGTAAGTCGTGTCTTTACCCATTCAGCAGTCCATCTCTGGCTCACAGAACGGAGCTACTTTGTGAGGAGGAGAGATCAGTGCAGGGCCATCTGCCATCCTCTGAGCTCCGCCCCCTGTAGGTCCAGGACTCTGGGATGAGATGATCACTCTCCTCAGAGGACTCCCAAGCACCACTCTTTCTCTTGGATCACCGGGCCTACAACCATTGTCTCTCTCACAGCATGGTGTGGCCCTGGGGCCCACAAAGATATGTGTCCACCCTCTGGATCATGTCCTTAAGACAAGGCGTTGCCAATTCTTTTATAGCCCCTTTCTCATGGCTTTTATGGCCTTTTTACACCATGAAATCACTTTATTCGGATTAATTTATAGTGGAAAATGTCATACAGGTGTTTTTAAGAGTCCACTCAAACACTCGCTCAGTCCCCGACCCTGTCCATCTCAGTATCTTCTGTACAGTCAGGATACACTCCTTCAGCCTGGAGCAGACAGCCGCTCCTACCTAGACTTCAAATCTTCACGAGTGATTACACCTTTATGCCTAAGGGGTCATTAGAGAGGATTTTTTAAAAATTTCTTTTGTTTGAACTTCTAGCTTGGATGAATCCATTTGCAAGCTTGGCATCACTTCAGCACCTCACTGAAACCCTGCCAGGGCTTAATGTCACCCTGATTCTGGGCATAATACAGAAACTCATCTCAGAAAAGCAAGGAGAGCCAAACTGATGGCTGGGCTCCCTGAGTCAGATCTCACAGGCTCATCATCACTAGCCAAACTGAAGCCGCCAGTGATGGAGTGGCTCCATGTGTATCCAACAGACACAGAGCCTACAGCACACTAGCTGCAGTGATTGGCATCTGGGCCTTCAGGCCTGACTGCCTGCATGCAGCAGCAGGTGAGCCTGTTGCAGACAGTGCAGCTGCTGCTGGTGACGGAGCCGCAAGTGCTGGCTTGTGAGCAGCTCTCATCTGAGGCGCCCAACTGGCAAGAAGATCACTGCAAAAAGTGTTGGCTCTGTTCACATGTGCCTTTCTAAGTGAGTGCCCATTCCTTGTCAAGATATGCCTGAGGTTGACTTTAAAAAGTTATTGGAAAGCTCACAGGCTTCTGATGCCCCTGACTTCTGACACACTCAGATATAAACATATACACACACATATGCACACACACACACACTCAGGCACCCATACACACACACACAACTAGGCTGAGTGTGGTGCCATACATTTTTGTTCCCAGCACTTAAGAGGCAGAGGAAGGTGGAGTTCTATGATTTCAGGCCAGCCAGGACCACAAAATGAGACTTTGTCTCAAGAACAAACGCAGACACAGAGATAGACAGACAGACAGATGCACACACACACACACACACACACACACACACACACACACACACATCCATGCACACACACATGCAAACAAACGAAAAAAACCTAAACAAAAAACCCAAATAACAGCAACAACAAAAACAATAGCATAGTAGTTTAAAAATACAAACAAGAGGGAGTAAAAGGACGAAAAGTGTCCAACATTCAACAGTGAGTAAGTGGGAATAAAAACTAAAATACAAAGTAAAAAGACTCTGAACATTGTAGTAAAAAAAAAAAGCAGAAGCATGGGGTCGGGTAGGGAGTGCAGAGAAAAAGTTGGGGTAACTTAACTTCTTTCGGAGTCTTCAAAATGTGGATCCCACCAGTTACATGCATGGAGCGGGATGTTGGCTGAAACCACGCGGGCTCCTGTCTTTCTTGTTTTGTGCTGATGGTGAGCGTTGCGTTTATGCTGGATGAGTGTCCAGTGTTTCCCAGAGCTGCCTTTATTTCAGTAGCTCCCTTCTTTGTATACCAGGGGCCTTGTCTGGCCACGTGTAGTTTTGCAGTCCATGAGGCTACAGAAGGCCTGGACCAGGCTGTGGTGTGTCTAATCCTGCTCCCAGTGGATCTTAACACTGAAAGGAACATTGGAGTTTGCTAACCCTGAGCTTAAGGTGAGCAAGTAGGTCAACTTCTAGGGCCACCGACCTGCCATCCACTGCTGCAGAGTCCAGTCCCTCCAGCAGATTGACTACATCAAGGAGATATTGAAAACAGGTCTTTCTCATTAATGGGTTTCAGTGCCGAGGTTGCTTCTTTCCAAGGCTCACTCTGGTGGACTGGTGGATCAAGTTGCTAGTTTCTGACTTGTGGCTATCATCTGCCCTTGGGTCCCTGAGGTAACACCTTTCTGCAGGAGACACAAAGGGCTTTGTGCTCACAGACAAGCTCTAGGAGCACCTAGAATGTTAAACACACAGGGTCGCTCCGTCAAGGAATGAATGCAGAACCATTCTCTGCCCAGCAGGCTGGGGGCAGATACGCTCATTAACCTGGTGACCTTGGTGATGTCTGTGTGGCCAGTGACTTTACATCACGATTGCCCTCCAGACCCTTATCGTAATTTATTTTTCTCAATCTTTCTCCCACCTTACAGGCTCTTTTCACATCATGTTTCTAATTGTTAACATCTATTCTTTGCTCAGGAAATCAAGGATTAAATTCTACAGCCCCTTTTACAAAGTCACAGAGCCGTTGCTTTGAATATTGTGGTCCCCTGGATCTTAACAGACCTCTTAGTAATTGCATAAAGTGCTTGACCTGGGCTTACTGAGAAGAATACCTGCATTTTCATCCATGACTCCTGAACAGCCAATAGGTGAGCAAGAGAGGAAAAGGCAGGACTTCTGGGCCTAGTGTGTGTGTGTGTGTGTGAGAGAGAGAGAGAGAGAGAGAGAGAGAGAGAGAGAGAGAGAGAGAAAGAGAGAAGAGACCAGAGGACCAGAGTCACCATTGGGATATGGATGAAGAAGGAGGAGGTGCCAGGGAGAGACTGAGATGACAGGTAATAAGCCACATGGCTGGGAAGAAGCCTAAGGTCAGTATTAGCGTAGCTGAGTATCTGCCCAGCTACAGTGTTTGAATCTCTTAATAAATATAAAGGTCTCTGTGCCATTATTAGAGCAAGGGAGGACATAGAAAAGCCCCTTCTTATACAGTGCCGGGAGGAGACTGAATAGGGGAAATTGGATGAGACTACATTAGACTCTTTGGGAAGTACATATGACACCTTCCATAAAGATAGATTCAGTAGCTTGAGAAAAACAAGCTTAAGATAATGGTCTGGGCAGTGTCTGGTGTGACCAGTGGCCACAAGGATAACACAGAGTTCACTGGGCTCCAGTGCATGCCTGCTCCCAGCCTTGAAGGAACAACCCTGGGTTAGCATCCCACAGAGTTTCTCTGTTAGCACAGGGTCCTCTGTGCCCACGCCACGGAAGCTCTTCCTTTGTCTACTTGGAACAGTCTGCTCTTTCTCATTTCCTTTCCTAATTTACCCATCAGCACATAAAGGCAGCTTCTCATCTCCCAAGTTCCCCGGCAAGTTTCCTTTTCCACATTCGTGTGTCAGGCATGAGAGTGGGGGAGCCAGAATTGAAGGAAAACAAAATTTCAGGATGGCAGAGCAACGAAAGAAAGAGAAATTAGTTACCTGGGCAAACTTCAGGATCCAAATGTCTTTCCCGTGACCAGCATCCTAGTACTCCCCATGGGCCAAGCATTCTAGCACACGAGTCTTGGGGGACAAACCTATCCAAACCACACACACAAGCTACACTTTTTCCCCTCTCATTTTCTTCTCTACACCATTCTCCTTGTCTTTCATTTTTCTTCCTGACCCTTATACTGAGTATAGCTTTTTCTTTCATTCTATTTAACTTTTCTTTCAACCAATGCTAACTGGTCAAAACACCAACCATAGCTATTCTATATAGTTGTTCATCTAACAGTTAACATAACTGCTAATGCCATTAAACACCACACCCCCTGCCACACGACTAAACTACAGGAGTAACTCATTTGGTGTCAGTACATGGCAGACCTGTGAGATTGGCGTTATTTTATTATCATGTTACAGTGGGTTGAATTGAGGCTGATGGGGGCAGAGTCTAATCAAAGTTGCTGACCAGGCAGATGGCCACAGGAAGACTTACTCGTCTCACGTTTAGTTGTGTTAGCATGTGTTTTGGTGCTTCTCTGCCTCATGGGAGAGAATCAAGGTCACAGGGACTTTTGCTGCACCCCTGTACCAAGCAAGGACAATCAGCTCATGATGGGAACTCAACTGTTGCTTGAAGCCACAAGGACTTTCCTAAAAACAGCGGGACTTCTCAGAGCCAGATTTGTCATCTTTCTATCTTTGTTATCAACTGGTATCTTTGACTAAAGAAGCTTAATTGTGAATATTCTTTGCTCTTGCTCTGATTTAAATGGGAGACTCTCACCGTCTTCAGACATGGTTCCCACTTGAAGTCATTATGTTACATAATAGTGGAATCATTTTTCACTGTGGTTAAGAAGGTGTAATTAAGAATCTGTCTCTCAAGAAAGAAAAGAAGAACTAGCTAGATGCCCTGCCCATCTGTTCAATGGGATTAGCCCTCACATTACAAACAGTCTTTGTTTCTCCTAGGCTAGAACTTAAGACTGATTTAAACACAGTCTTGTTTGCTTGTTTCTTGATGAATAAAACATTTAAGAAGACAATGGTCCAGATCCTACTGACACTAATACATGTAGTTATAGGAGGATTTGAGTGTGTAGAAGAGGGGGTGGGGCACAGACAGATGATGTGTAAAGCAATTAATTCTTACTTTCTCCAGGGTCAGGTTAATCTGAAAATCCTACATGCTCAACTTTGATTTCCAGCTATGTGGTATATGCAATTGTAGACTAACCTATTTCGTATGACACTTTGTCAAGAGACAGGTATGTGTGTATCTGTGTTTATTTCATGCTATATGAAATACCACCTTCTAAGTTAGCTTCTTGCATCTTATCAGTGCCAGAGGTAGGTGGCCACAGACTGTCTCCTGTACCAGGACTCAGATTCTGGGACATAGATACATTGATACAAATTTAATGTTTCCTCTTAATTTCCAAAATCATCCACTCTTTCTTTCTTTTTTTTTTTGTCTTCATCTATACTATGTAGACTTATATTTCAAAAAGAGAAAAATGATAAAAGACTGGGGTGAGTAAATCAGAGTATATAAGTAAAGCTGAGATTGAGTAGCAAGGGGCTCCTGTGCGCAGGCTGGCCTCAGGGCTGTCTTTCAAGGCAGGTATATAGGACCCCCCCCCCTTTCTCTTGTCTTCTCTAGGTCTTGGGTTCTTTAGAATAAAAGACCTAAGACCTTGTTGTTGTTGTTTCTTTTTCTTTTTTCTCTATCTTTTATAAGGGATGAACTAGTTTTTTGCAGTAGACTAGGATTGCACGTTAACTTGGGATTCTTGTGTCTCATCTTTTCCATTTAGAGAGTTTACTAAAAGCTGGCCCATTCTTTAGAGCAAGGGTGTCCAAAATTATGGCTTCTCTGGGTCACATTGGACAAAGAATTGCTATGGGCCACACAAATAGACAAACACTAATGAAATCTAGTAAGCTTTAAAAAAATTCTGAGTATAATTTTCATGATATTTGTTGCCACAGGTAAGCCCCCTGCCTCACAATCCTCATATGATGATCCTAATTGTGTGCCATCCTGTTCTAGTGTCTCAGAATTGTTCAGTAGGTCCCATCTGTGGTCACCAACAAAGAAAACGAACATATCTAAGTAATAAAATGTTACTGGCTTTATTATACTTATAATTATTTTATAATATAATAATAATAATATATTATTATTATTATAATAAAATGGCAATTCAGAATGGACAGACAGTGGATGATTTAGCACCGTGTTGATATGTGGTGTGTATCACTCTACCCACTGCAGCAACATGTGGTTGGGTGAAAGTGGTTACAGTTCTCAGTGAGTTCTCAAAGTGCTCAGCCAATGTTCCACAATTTCACTCTTAGTTGCTTCAGGCTTGAGAAGAGTTGCTCAAAACAGTAGGTATGATAAGAAGTGATGATGAATGTTGTGACGATGAAGTGAGAGATGTGTTTCTGGGAAGACCAGACCTGTCAAAGTCTAGGAAAGAAATACGATCATGTTTTTCCCTCCAGTTAGATGGCTGACTGCAAATGTAACTTTTATTTGCCTGCGTGATTTTTGTCTGAGGCTTACTGCCTCTGTCTGCTAACCTAGGCCTAGTTATGGAAGCTTCTAGCCTCTGTACAATGTTATCTAGGCTTAGAATGTTTCAGCCTCTGAGACTTGCTGCTGCATAAGCATACTGTTTCTTGTTCTTTATGATCTCAAGCTGTTCTGGTTCAGACTCCTCTTCATGCTGACTGATTCAATCTGGCTTCTCTCAGCTTCTCCTGAATTGCTCTGTTTGGCCTCATACTAACTTTGGTAATAAGTTCTAACCTTCTGGCTCCTTCTTATTCTCTGGTCATTCTGTCTTCACCTAGGTCTACCTTGTTCTCTCTTCAACCTGTCTCCATTCCAATAAAACTGTCCCTCCCCCTCCCCTCCCCCTCCCCCTCCCCTCCTCCTCCCCCTCCCCACTCTCTGTTCTCTTAAGTAGCTTCCCTTTTCCCTCTGTTCTCATGAGTGTTGGGCATATCCTATTCTGTCAAATTTTTCTGTGATGCATGTAGCTGCTTGTGTTACCCATGCTAATTATGTTCCCAAAACACTATTTACAGGAGAGGGTCTGCACGTAGCTTCTGGGAACCTGCCTCCAGTTGGTTCTGATTGGTAAATAAAGATGCCAGCAGCCAATAACTGGGGAGGACAAACAGGTGGGATTTTAGGATTTTTCTGGGTTGGGACCCGGAGGAAATATAGAGGAGACCCACCCTGCTTGAGGAGAGTGTGGAGAGAGGAGAGACAGAGGCCAACATGGGACAATGAATCAAGGAGAGGGCCTGGGTTCTGTGCAAAGAAATCACGGCCCAGAAAGCGCCACAAATGGGTCCAGAGTGACCAAGATGGAACATAGAAGTTTGTAAGTAGTAACTCAGAATTATTGGCAGGGCCGATTCTAGCAGCCCAGAGGGTAGGCAGTCACTCAGCTACTGTGCTGCATAGGGCATATTAAAATGTAAAGGCTGTGTGTGCCTTTCATTCACTGAGGCGGTAGCAACTCCACGACCAGGCTTTATTAATAACTAATACAACAGATTCATCACTCTGTCTGCCACTCAATTAGACGTCACTTTCAAACTTAGGTGCTTCCTTCTACAGACTAACTTTGCCTTCATTGTTTGAGATTAAAGGTGTATACAAAGGGGATGTCTGTATTCCAGCCAGAGGGATTAAAGAAAGGTGTGTACTAAGGGCTGAGCTACACCACAACTAGTTTTCTTCTAGTAAACAATACAAGCTTGTGATCAAATATCCTGCAACAGCTGGCTGCAGCTTTATACAGTCTGTTTATAATTGACAGGCAACATATCTATATTGACTGAAGATAGAGTTGGGAATTTACCAAGATATTAATTTTTTTGAGAATTTTGAAATCTGTTTTAAATTCTTTAATTTTTAAATTTATTTTATGTGTTTGAATGTTTTGGCTGCATGCATGCATGTGTACCACTTGTGTACCTGGTGCTTTTGGAGGTAGAAGAGAACATTGGATCACCTGGAACTAGAGTTACAGATGGTTGTGTGGATGCTGGGAAATGAACACAGGTCCTCTGCAAGAAAAAAACAAGTACTCTAAACTGCCTTGCCATCTCTCCAGCCCCTCAAAACCTTATATCAAATAAATAAGCTGCATAATTTTTGTTGGTCATAAAAGCCCTGTTTTGTCAACGTATCAAAATGCAGAAAATTGGTTTCCTTCTTTTGAGATTGCCACAATTTCACTTTCATTTGAAACCTTATTATTACTTGAAACATTGTATTACTAAGTTGGGTTTCATCTTAAAGACAATATAATTCATTTAACTTGTGAGTGAAATTCATTGTGAATACTACATCTGTACCGGGCACTTTCATCATCCAGTTCTGGAATAAATTCAGTTTTGAGACCATAAGCAACTTGATAACATGTCTGAAGTAATAAAATCTGTTTATCGTTTGGCTTTAACTTAGTCATCTTATTTCTGAAAATTAAATGATGTTGTTTTAGTCAGTATCAATGTTTTAAAAGAATTCCTGGGGCTGGTAATGGTTTAGTCCTTCATCCCATGAAACCCATGGTTTTGTCGATGTTCATAACAAACATTTGTAATGCTTTTGTGCATACATTTTCTTGATGTGATCTAATGATTCTTTATCAAATTATAAGTACAGGGTGGCTTTTGCATCATCTTCTATTAGTTTTACAAATGTGTCTCTCTCTTTTACTGACCATTAGTGGGTCAGATATATTGACTGTGGACAAAGAAAATGGGCTTAAGATATCTTATGGCACTCCATATAAGTTTCTTGATTTAGTTGTGTCTTCTGAGGACACCAAATAAACCATTTTTAGATGACATTGCATTTGTCAAAAAGACCACTAAAATGGCTAGTTGAGTCATGTCTTATTGTCATTGCTTTATTGTTCTGAAGAGACACCACAACCAAGGCAACTCATAAAGACAAAGCACTTAATTGGGAGCTGGCTTACAGTTTCAGAGGTTAATTCACTGTCATCATGGGACAGACATGGAGCTGGCGTAGTCTTGAGAGCTCTACCGGCTAATGATCCATAGGCAGAGAGAAAGATTGGATCTGGTGTGGGCTTTTGAAACCTCAGATCACACCCCCAGTGACACACTTCCTTCAAGGCCACACCTCCTAATTCTTATATAATCCTTTTAGACACTTCTACTTGCTAGTGAAACTTTAATTTTTTAAAATCCTATTTTTAATGATGTTTCTTAAACACCTTAATCTTCCTTGTAACCCACCATCCACCAGAGGCAGTGAGAAAGAAAGGATACCCGGGAGGTGGGCTTGTTTAGAAAGGGTCTTTGGAGCAACTCCTGTCTGTGTTGTCTGGAAATCGGCAGTTCAGTTCACAGGTTAGCAGGTAGTGGCATCTTGATCTACTCGTAAACACCTCACAGATACACCAGCAGTCCAGTTCGGTAGAGTCCCGTTAGCAACAGCAGTGACATGACCTAGCAGAGGCTCGAGTCAACAGGAGGGACCAACAGGAACACCAGAAGTTCTTGGCTGTGCCTCTCTCAGGGAAGCCAACATTGAAGATGCAAACCCCACAAGTATTGCAAAGCTAGCATACCAGCAAGACAAGCCAACCCCCGCCCTGCTCCGGTAGCCCTGGCTGTCCTGGAGGTAGAGGCGGGACGATTTCTGAGGCCAGACCACATTTTAACGAAAGAGATGTAGTCTGACATTCCATGTTTTGTCATGCACGTGGTTCCTCATAGGCATTCCCATTTCCTTTCTCCTGTCTTTCTTTCCCTTAGGTCAGTCCGCTTCTGACTATTGATTGGGTAGTACCTAGGGGCAGCGCTTCTCAGCTTTAATGTGCAAAGGAATGTGCAATTGTCCAGGGATCTAGCTGAAGGGCAGATCCCGATTTAAGATCCCACTTCTCTGGCCACTCCCTGGTGACGAGTTGTTCCTGTTTTGGTACATTTTGGGTAGAGTGGGAAAGGAGGATCCATGTGCAGGGTTTGGAGACCGTGTCCTGAGTTCAAATGCGAATTCTTTCTTTTACTTGGGTATGGCCACGGGCAGGATAACCTTGTCTATCAAACAGCAGTGCCCTACAGACGACAGGTTCCTCTGTGGGGCGTGGCGCTGCGACCGTGCGCGTGCGCAGTCGGGTTGCGGAGGCCTAAGGTAAGGACAAAGCTGTGTGTCCTGCGTCGTCGGTTCCCCAGTAGGGCTCGTGGGGTCTGTGACATTCTTGGGTCAGGGGAACACTCGAGCGAGACTGTCCCGCTGGCACAGGGGCGCGGGGCAGGCGCGAGCGTTTTCGGGTCGCCGAGCCGCGGCGCATGCTGGGACCCGGACCCGGGGAAGGCTGGGCGCTCGCTGTTGGAACCGTGCGGGGCAGCGGTCCCAGGTCACAGCGCCGCCCGCCCGGCCGACTTTCCTTCCTCGGGTCAACACTGGAGGACACGCAGGGTTGCTTCACCTGCGCTGCAGCCCCAGCCGCTCCTATGCAAGAAGGCCCCGTGGTCTTTGGTCTCCTTGGGCCATCTTGTCTAGACAGAGTGTCCCTGGTGACAAACGGGCTTTATTATTAAGTAGACAAGTCCCAAGGCGCAGGACCTTGGAATGTAACACGTCCATCTGTTTTTAAAGAAAGCAAATGTTTTATTAATCGCGTTATCTGGACTGTTTGAAACCTTAGCACCACTTTCTTCCAATCAAAACGATTTTACTCAGATCGCTTAAGTTATGGAACGGGCTGCAGGCAGGTGTGCTGTGTCCTGGCCCTGAAACCTTAAAAAACAGCCTTGAGAACTTAGTACTGAGCAGGTCTGTCAGTGATGTAGCAGAGTACTGGGAATCGAGGAAGGCAGCTGTCCCTCCTGCCTCATCCCCAGTTATATGTAAGTTTTTTATTTGCTTCGTTTTTAAAATGAGAATAATACAGTTTCTTTTGGTCCCGGAATGATTCCCAATATGAAAGTGAAAAGGTAACGTTGGAGGAGGAGGGACATGTGGTAACAGTCCAAGGCTAATCCTGACAGTGTTTTAATTATTTTCATGCTTAGACACCATGAAAGGGAAGTAAAAGCAGGGGAAGGACTGGCTGACCAGGAACATTATACAACAGCCTGTCTCAGCATTGAGGACGGAGCAGTGGGAAAATGCCAGAATATTAGATAAAAAGATTAGTAGTTCATTTCTTGATTTGGGGTTATAGAGAAGCAGAGTTATAAAGCCTGGGTAAACTTTTGTACATTTAGCACGTCAAAATCTTATTTGCTGTAAAACCTTCCTTCAAAGAGACAGTCTTTTGACTGTTGGAAACCGAACCTACTACTCATGCTAATATGCTTGCAAGCTCCAACACCCACCGATGCCCCTTTCTTGGTTTGTTTTTGCATACAGGGAGGGAAGATTTCAATTATCTGTAGCTTTGCCATTTACTGGGTCACCACCCAGTCAACCTCTCCCTCATGGGCTTTGGATAAAAACTGGAATGACTTCAAGGGGGGAGGTTACTGGGGTGCCACCCTAGACTTGCTAAGTCAGAATCTGGGGAATGGGAAGTGGGCTGAAGACTTAGGAATGCACATTGCTTTGGGGATGGCGCATTGAAGTGTTCTGACATTTGAGATTTGCCTGAAAGACAAGACTGAGTTTATTGTCTGGTCTCACATCCGTCTAGGAAAGGCATGAACTGTGGTACAACTTAACACAGTAACCCTACTCTTGCAGGGCAGTTTCCAAAAGGGCCTTGGAACGAACGCTGTTCCTATTAGATTGATTGTATTATAATTCCTAGGTCAGCTAAAAAGTTTCTCTAACCTACTTACCCATTCTGTATCAGACACTAAAAAGCCTTATTTCTTCCAGTTTGGCTTTGTAAAAAGGCCCACCTTCTCAGTATTTCTGTGGTTTATCACATCTTTAGGTATGGAGATTGGAAACTGTATGTAGCAATGTCTAAATACATATTACTTTTTAAGTTTCATACAAGCATTGAAACTGGGAATGGAGTTTTTCAGTTTAGGTGTGGCAACAGGAATTTAAACATGCTCGTCACATTGTTCAGTTTAGGATGGCTCGGACCATGGAGCCCCTGGCAAGGAAGATCTTTAAAGGAGTTGTAGCCGCTGAAATTGTGGGCGTCTTTGGAGCTTACTTTTTGTTTAAAAAGATGAACTCAAGCCAAGGTAAACACAGTTCAGCAGTTGTTTTCTAGCAGGGGATGCACTAAATGTTAGTGGCATTTCTGGGCAAAACATTTCTTGGGTTTGAGGATATTACATGTTTTTATGGGCAGGAGGGGAGTGGGGTGTTTGTTACTGTACAATATGTGACTCACATTTTACTTGCCGAGTAGGAGTGTCTGTGTTTTACCAGGGAAGGATAGTACTGTCCCTATTCCCTCAGAATTGAAAGGAATGGATGGAGGCAGCTTGGCCTGCCTGTCGTACTTGTTTGGTATTCAGAGAAAAAGGTAACACTGCTGTTTGCTCAGAACAACCTCAGGTCACAGCATTCTTAGCATCAACAGTAGGCACTGAAACCATTTTCCATGCTATTGCTGAAGATAGTGTAACAATGTTAAATTTTGTACTAGAGTCCTCAACTTTTAAAATTAGGAATTGCTATCATTTCTTCCTCTAACTAAGCAGGGAACAGCTCTGGGGCAGTGATTTATCTTTGAAGATTGTCACTTGTCTTCCTCAAAGTATTTCATTAGGATGTTATGCCAGGGTGCTACTGGATGTTCACAATCTTTAAAGTAAATATAAGAGTATAAAGGCTGCTGGGTGGTGAAGGTGCACACCGTCCCAGCACTCGGGAGACAGAGGCAGGCAGATCTATGTGAGTTCGAGGACAGCTAGGGCTGAGAAACCCTGCCTTGAAAAACAAAACCAAACTATAAGGGCTATATTTTAAGTTGACTGTAATTTATATACTATCCTGTAAGATTTACTTCTTGGATTAGAAGCTGCTTGGTACAAAATGCTAACAGACACTAATAGACTAAATTGTGCCTTAATGTTAATACAGTGATTTTTCTTTTTAAATATCAGATTTCAGGCAAACAATGAGCAAGACGTTTCCCTTCATTTTGGAAGGTATGTTTTTCAAGTAAAAATTCAAGTGCAAAATAACCTATAAATTCTGTGGTACTTTTACAACTTTAGAGCAAGTGACATTATTTTGTTATTGGTTTCCAACACTAGTTGCCTCCTGGGACCACATAGTAAGGACTCACACCTGATTACTTCGATGAGGACAGTTGGCTCTTGTTTTAATCCCGATTACCTTTTTTATTGATCAACCTTCAGGTATACAAACATTGGGCAAAAGTTCTATCATTGAGTTATATATCCCACCCCGCAAGCTGGAGTTTTAATTCTTTCAGTGTTAAGAATATAGATTCCAGAGTGTGACCTAAGGTGGGGATGGCCCAAATCACAGTTACTGTATAAAAGACTGTTCTCCTCAGATGGACTAGGTTCAGATGCTGCTTTCTCTGGGAAGAGCCAATGCCTTCCTCCACAGTTAAGAGCTGACCACAGGGACATCATGTACTTAGCCTGAGCACGGCACCCGGCACGACGAGCCGCTCATGGCAGTGGTTAGGAGAGTGGTCACAGCTCGAGCATGGACAGCCCCGCTGTCCCTTTCATTGTTATGTAGCAACATGGAAGAACTTTTTCACTCTAAGTTTAACTTTTGTGTAATTTCATACGTGACGGCACTGTGTTTCCACAGTTTATTACAAATCCATGGAACAGTCTGGCATGTATGGCGTTAGAGAGAACGATCAGCAGAAGTGGTTGGAAAGCAAAAGTTAAGGGTAAGTACAATCCTAATTTATTATCACTCTGAAGCCGTCACTTCCTTTGCCTTTTGGGTTTCTGTGTGCCTTTCATCTTCTTCCTGAACTTCTTCTTCTTCCTGATGATACTTTTCACATCTCTGTTGTGCAGCCAGTCATCGCGCTCAGCTTCCCACTTGAGCTGTTTGAAACCTTTGAGGGGAGAAGACAGATGAGTCTGTGGCCCCCACAGAAGCTCCCTGACTGTAACTGCATTCAGGCCACAAGGCCTGCAGTTTTCCAGCCACTATGCATTCCCAATGTTTGTTGTTCCCCTCCCTCTACTGTCTTGATGAAGATTTTGCAAATGAAAATATAGAAGGATTTATACTGGAAAGATTTTTCTTTTCTATTTTATGAAAGACTAGAAACTAGTGATTATAACATTAGGAATGATTACAAAGTTTTCATGCATGTAAGAGTACACCTTTAGCCAAGTCTAAATAAAATAGACTGACTCTTGAAGAAAAACCATGTTTGGGTCTGTAGTTTGTGTGTGTCGTTTACATGCCTTACTATGTGACAGACAAGCTTTCTGCCACTTAAGGACATCTTCAGGGAAGTCCCATTTAAAAACTTGGATGACACAGGTGACCTGGTAGTGCACACTTGTAATTCTACTGCTTGGGGGAGGAGGGTCAAGAGCTCAAGGCCAGCCTGGGCTACCTGAGAACCTGCCTTAGAACCAACCCAACCCAACAACATCGGCTTACTTACTTGCATTATCTTTGTTAGCCATGGCGTTCATGCCAATAGTATCAAACTTGGAGCCCATATTTTCATCCAACAGATGGCCAAACTTAAATAAAGAAAGACAGGAAGAGTGGAGGATGTCATTAGGAAACTTGAGAAGAATGTAAACAGCTGCTTCTTAAGTCAGTACATTAGCCTCACCTCCTCAGCAGACACAAACAGGCTGGAGTCACTGAAACTTTTCTTCTTTTTCTTTTGTCCTTAAAAAAATATATGTGTGTAGGTTACTCAAAGTGTGTACTTATTTTTCAGATTTGGTCCCCGATCAATGTTTATCTTTACAAGAAACCAACAGTATCACTCAGGATTAAAATTCCACAGCTGACATGAATGGAGTTTGTAATGTGTGAAACAAAATATAAATTGTAATTCAGTTCTTATTTTTTGGGCTTGGGAAAGCTGACTGAAGAATGTTGTATTATCAATAAACTTTTATTTGTGCTACTGAAATTAAAATGTCTATTAAAAACTTACCTATGGTTTTGAATCTGTAGACATCTCAGGAAGGTTAAAGAGGTAAGACAGGGCTCACATGTAAGTGGACTCTGGACACACGACTGAAGAGATCATCTGGACATACTTAAACGTGAGAGGGTGGGGCTCGGGAACAATGAAAACTGAGGCTGGATGTGAGAACTCTGTCTCCACATTTAAGAGCTCTGATGTTACAGTTCTCAACGCACCTTTCTTGGCTAGGAAATGGTTTAATTGGTATACTGGCATCACAAGTGTGATGATCGGAGTCAGATCTGCAGCAGCCATGTAAAAACCTGGGTGTAGTGCTGTAATGTCAGTGAGGAAACAGGCATAGGCAGGTGCGTGTCTCGAGCCTCATGGATCAGTTAGCCTGGCCTAAATGCTGAAGTCCTAAGCCTAAGAGAGACCCTCACCTCAGACAAATGGCAGAAGGTGCCTGAGGGCTGATCTTTAAGAAAAACTTTCTAAAGGGCATCAAACCAATTCTTAAAAACATATTTCCCCAAATAGTAATTAATAATGTGCTTCATTATGGCAGCTGCTATGGTTTGAAAAGATTACAAACATTTTCTTACCTTGAAACGATCCAGCAAAGTCAAAATCATTTTCACTCTTTCTCTTGCTTTTCTTAGTACTGGCTTTGGGGCTGGCTTCAGCAGATTCTGTTACCCAAGAAAGTTAGCCATTAAACCATTTTAAAACAAGCCTGGAAAATCCCGATTCAGTGTTTGCTACAGTGGCAGTACAACATTAAGGCCTGGTCTGTCTGTCCCATGTGTATGCAGTCCTCCAGGCCCATGGATACAGACACTCTAGTCTCTCCAAGTCCCTGCTAGCATGCCTAAGAACACAGTTTACTCAGTGACCATTAATGAGACCAAATACTTCAACACTCTGCTGCTGAGGTCCAGAAGCACGATGCAAAGCAAAGGACAAGACTGCAAATCCTCAATGGGCCGGCACCCTGCTCCTTTATAATGTACACCAGTCATCTCTCTCGCCGGTGCTGGTTAACTACATGAACATCTATTGCTTTTTCCTGGATAAAGTGCTCACCGTTATTGCTTTTGTTCTTCGGTAGCAGAGGCTACCCTGAGCCTCACACGTCCTAGGCAGTATTCTGCCGAGCTACACTACCCACCCTTATACTACATGATAAAGAGGCACATGGCAGCTCAACTGGAACTGGAACTGCTGACTAAAATTAGTTCAATACTGGTATGTGTGTTCTTTAGATATAGAAACCTAGCCTAAGAATGTGACTTTTTTTCAATGTGTACCTGGAACATCTTCAATTTCATCATCCGACACATCCATGAATGTCCCTCCATCTTCATCAATTTCAAAGTCTTCTTCGTTCATACTTCCTAGAGAAACTTCGTCGTCATCCAGGTCACCGAGCTCATCGTCGTCACTGCTCTCCGAGTCTCCCAAGTCATCCTTAGCTTCTTTTGTTTTCTTCACATTGCTGAGGTTGGGGAGGAAGGGGAGTTGTAAAGGAGGTCCGTGTTTTCTAAAGTGTGCGCAGGACACTAAGCTCGAAGCATTCGAAAGGTTCAAGCCCAGTGAATGTTTCTCTTATGGATCACTTAATTTTTAGGCCTCCTCCTCTGATGAACAATAGTCTGGGAAATACTGGGAAACAGTACAGAGAAACTTGAGTTTACCTGGCAAAATCTATATCATCTTTTCCAGGCGTGAAGCAGTTGTCATCTTCAAATGTGTCTGCCCAAGAACAATATAAAAAATGTAGAGATAGCAAGGGACAAGAGCAATATACATTATATACCCCAGTCGGCTGTGACGCAGAGCCAGGATCTCACACCAGGACTGCTGCTGGTTTGTCTTATACAAACCTATGAGCTCAATGAAATCTTTAAAATGGGGTCTGTTAACTTTAATTTCTGTCTATAGTTCTCTGCTGAAAAATAACCTTAGTGTTTATATTTTACTGAGTCTAGGATATAACAGTAACAGCAAAGTAAACCCTTCCATTTTCATGTAGTTTCATTTGATTACAGTTAACTAAAAATCCCCAAGCTCTAAGGATTATAAAGAGAAAAATGATAAAACAGCAGGGACCGCTACTCACAGGACTGGGAGATTATGAAAAATAAACAGTGCTGTATCATCAGAGACTTGGTTTTAGAAATGGAAACACTCTTCTTGCAAACAGAATTGTCTTACATATTATACAAAGCTCAATTATATAGTTTTCTAGAATAAGTATGAGTAAGTTACCATAGATTTTCACTATAATCTGCAGATCAGTGACTGATCAATGATCAATGGTACTAAGTTCACTTATACCACTAATACTGTACAGTCTTTTAACAAATAGTAATAATTTTACAAATCGAGTCAACAAAAACAAGTTACCAATCATATTTTCAAATTCTTCGTCATCCACATCTTCTATACTTTCTTCATCCGCATTGCGTTTCTGTTTTTCTTTGACAACAGCAACTTTTTTGTAATACCTAAAGTAAAATGTATATTATATGTCTATATAATTAGTGTGTTACGGATACTCAAATGGACACAAATGAGTAAAATCTGTATTCAATATAAAAGTGTTTCGAGTTAAACAAAATAGTGGTAAACTGTTGAAATGTGAAGTATAATAATTTCCTTTACTCTTTAGAGGGTCTTCCATGTAGCCCTGGCTGGCTCTATACACACAATCCCTGCTTTCCTCCTGAGTTCTAGGTTACAGGTATGAGCCACCAAGCACTTCGAAGTGAGATAGAAGAAGCTCTCACAACTTCACAGTGTCTTAAAAGCCATTTCATCAGCCATCTTAACCTGGCACCACAGAAGCCTCAGGGTATGTGTAGAGTGTTGACTAGCATGAACAAAGCCCTGAGTTTAATCCCACACAACAGTAAAATAATTACATAGTAAAAGGTTAGTTTAACATCAATACTACTTAGCTAAATATTAGAATATGGTGGTTTTAAATGACCTAAAATTGTTAACAACTTACAAGTCCACTTAAAGTCACAGTAAAACTTAAGACTTTCCCACTGACATCACCATGATAAAATTATTCACAGTAAAAAAATTTTTTTTAAAGCAATTTAAACCTAATTAACTAGTCAACCAGATAACTTGAAACTATATTATAAGGCACTAGAAGCATCAGGAGTGACTTTAAATATCAATCAGCCCAGCTTCACTCAAAGAATCCTTCTGCTTGAAGGATAGTGGTCTGGACAAATTACTCCTGAGACAAATTACTCCTATGTTAAACTATTACAGATAAAGCCTAATAAAGAGTTACTGTTTGGGAGGCAGAGGCAGGAGGATCACAGTTGGAGGTCAACTTAGGCAATATACAAAAAGATCAGGGGTTAGGGTCAGTAAGTTAGCTTGATGCCCCAGCGTAGGGGGATGCTAGGGTGGCGAAGCGGGGAAGAGACAAAGGGGAAGGGAGATGGGATGGGAGGTTTGCAGAGGGACGACTGGGAAGGGGGACAACATCTGAAATGTAAATAAATAAAATAACCAAAAAAAATTGTAAACAAATAAGAAAGCAGTATACCAAATATAAACATTTAAGTAGCACCAACGAATGCTGTATGTATCTTACCTGTAGAAGAACACCTCATCCACTGGAATCTGGCTTTCTTCTTTTGCAAGGAACTCTTTACTATTCACTGCAGAATGAAGTATTTTATTACTCATTCCAGTTACTCTCGCGCTCAGACTGTATCTAACATACTGGCAGTTCTGAAACCTCCACTTAATTTTTTTTCTTGAAAGGGTTTTCTGTGTAGCCCTGGCTGTGGTGAGTCACCACTGCTGAATGGTTCTGAAGTCTTGAAACGAGACAGTGTTAGGTAAGAGGCCCACAAGTATAAAGCACACCTCTGAAGTGTGTGGACCTCTCAGCAGCCTAAGCTCTTGGCTGCCCCCTTGAGGATAACAGGTGCAGAGAACAGTCACAGTGGAGACACAAGTTTCAAGAGAACCAAACTATTTTAGAAGATTTATTTTCTTTATATGTACATGTGTGGGCAAAGACATGTGGCTGTAGGTGTCGGCAGTAGCCGAAGATGTTGCACCTCCCTGGAGGTGAGGTTACAGGTGGCTGAGACACCCTACATGGGTGCCAGGAACCAAACTTGGGTCTTCTCCCAGAGAAGTACTCTTACCTGCACTGAAGCCCCTCAAAGAGTTCTGCTTCTACCACCCACATGCAGGATTATAGCATACTCTGGTTGTCTTAAAAGTACAATAATGCTTCTAATTTTAAAATCAGGATGAAACCATCAACAGAACTTTCCATAATTTTACTTAATACTGAGAAAAATTAAAAAAATAAAGAATTCAAGGATATTATTATTATTTTTTCCCTAAAGAAATTCAATTTCTGATTTGATTTAAAGATTTGGTTTGCCTCACAGTCCTAATTACCTCTGAGTAATCCTGTTGACATTTCTGGATTTCTGGAACGTTAGCTGGAAATAACTAAAACTTCTAACTTTAATTTTTGAGCAGGATGAAGGTGGGACTGGTGTGTAAAGAAATGTCCTTTCTGAATAGAGAAGCAGAACAGGGTCCGGAATATTGGTACCAAATACAAGTCCACAGGGAAACATCAACTGCACTGCCAACGGTGCTGCATGAAAGAGCCAGCTGTGCAATTTGTGTTAGAAGAGTTTAAGACGGTCTGAACTGTACAAGATATGAATTGTACATGTTGGGTTTTGAAGGAGCTATGTGCTATGGGCATGGTAGAATGGTGTAACTGCCAAAGCTGGGGAATGGCTGCCAGTGGGCCTATCATCTAACTTCCTTTGTTGATCATAATGAAGTGGGTCACAGACTATAGTGTGTACTGCACTGTTGCATGCTATCCTTTGGTGTCACCTCCCACGCTCTGTGCTTACCAGCAAGGTCCCGGACATTGTGCATGAAGTGTTTCCTTTTGGGCTGCATCACAACACTGTCGGTGTTTTCTAAAATATAAACCACGATGGTCGAATGCAGTTATACATTCATTCACTTACTAAATCCCAGTAACAAAAACCAAATAGTCATTAAATAATGGAGGCCTACCTTTGCCTTTATGTAGCTTTGGATTTCGGTATACAAATCGATCCAAGAATCTCATGAGTGTGAAATCCTGCAGTGGGTCCCCTGAATACTGAATAAAATTTCCCTGAAAGGTGGTAGAGGATTTTAGGATTTAATAAAAAATGGGTTCATCCATCCAAACAGAAAAAACATAAGCTGCTCTTATGTCCCATCTGAGGCACAGATCAACAAAATTTGTCCATATACCACACTAAAAATCTACACAAACAAACACATATTTTATTATATACTGGTGATTTTATAGGTAATACAGTGGAGACTGTGTAACTATTCTAAGAACCAAACTCTGAAAAAGCACACCCAGGTAGCAGAGGCTGCAGCAAGCTTCCCCAGCCTGAAGAAGCAGCTGCTGTTTACTGATGTGCTACATTTCCATTCATCTCAGCAGGAGACCAACTCTGTTCTCTGTATTAGACATTGCTCCTCAACAGCAGCAGGAAAACATCAGATTCTACATGGCAGGGAAAGTTGTACCATCAATTACTGATTACCAAAAATTACAATACTTAGTAAGGTGTGAGAGCACCCTGCACTCAAAGGCAGGCAGTTCTCTGTGAGTTCAAGACTTGTCTTGAACTTGTCTTGAACTTGTGAGTTCAAGTTTGTCTAGGTTTAGACAAACTGAGTTCTAGGACAGCCAAGGGCTCTGTCTTAGGAAAACAAAAACAAAAAGCTAACCCCTTTCCTCCTCAAAAAACCCTATAATATTTACATATTTTTAAGAGTATTTTATACTTACCTCAAGGATAGTCTTTGCAAAAAGGGCCACAGAAGGGTGGAAATGTTTCAGATAGCTATATAAGAAAAACATAAATGTCATTATTTTTAAAGTCAGTTTTTTTTTTTTTTTTTTTTTTTTTTTTTGCAAAATTACAGGTTATTTGAGAAAAATCTAGACAACTGAAATTTAAGCTAATACAGAATGATTCTCAAACATTTGGTTTCCAAACCATGTGTGCACTTAAAAATCTGAAAATTTAAGACTTCCAGCAAAGAAGGTTATTTTTATATTTACTTTGTTAGAATTCACAACAGAAAAAAAAATGTAAATGCTTGTAGTTCATTTAAATTAATAGCTTGAGGGGCTGGAGAGAGAGATCAGCAGTTTAGAGCACTTGATGTCCTTGAGAGGCTCTGAGTTCAGGTCCCAGCACCCACATACTGGCTTTTAACTGCCTGTAACTCCAATTCCAGGGGATCTGACAGCCTCTTCTGGCCTTCTTGAGAACCAGGGATGCAAGTGGGTATACTTATATACATGCAAGCAAAATATACACATAAAATGAAATAATAAAAATAACATACCACCACATATTAATGTAAGCAACACATTCATGGAAGTAAGTGTATTTCAGACAAAAAATTATAAAAATTAAGAAGCATTAAACTAATTGTGAAATATTAGTTAACCTTCAAAACCTTCTTTGTGTTTAGGTGCAATTCAAATGCAATGCATTTTGAATCTTCCCAGTGTTCTATAGTATTTGAGCATATAGGGAAGAGAACCTAGCCTCAAACAGATCTGTGGTTACAAAAGGAGTTAATAGGTCTTTCACCAAAGTGTGGATTTTCTTCTTTGATGCTATACCAAAAGGAAAAATGAATTTACAGGTGGAATCAACCGTATCAAATGGCCTTAGGCATTTGCTAGAGTTAACTGGTCCTTTATGAATATGTAGGCCATACCCACATGTGAATTAGGAACACTGTACACGGGTCATTTGAAAAATGTACACTGGATGAGTAGAGCACTGCCTCCAGATTGCACAGAATTGCACTGTTAGTGTGAACACTAACTGTATCAGCCAATGTTGTAGAGCGGCATGACTGATCCCGAGGCACTGCTTGAGAATGAATTCTGTTACTGACTACAGGCACTATTAGTGGGTTTTGCCTGAGGTAAAAGAATCACAGTATGCCAGTCAGTCTATCAAGATACAGCGCTATGAATCAGGAACAACTGACCAAGTTCTACCTTAGACATAGTTCAACTTCCATACTTAGGTGCACAGCAGGAGTGGGAATGTACTTTGCAGTCACACAGGGAACGCTGGCATGTATTTAAGGTCAATAATGAAAGCTTTATCATTCCCAAGTGATCCTGGCTTTCCCCCTTCCCTTATTTACTACAAGAACACGCAGAGAAGAATATAACGGAAGTAATGGCTACAAACACACCAGCTTTATTTGTATCAGGGCATCAGCAGTTCCCCTGTCTTCCTTTGTCTCGTTACTGCTATAGCTAACACAGTGACGAGACTGACAAAGACACACTGGCATTACCAGGACAGTAGCTGTGATCGTGCAGACTCAATGCAGTTCTGCTAGCATCTGTACTCACATTTCAAGAATAACTCACAGGGAGAAACTTTTGATCACTGGAGGCTATTAAAAACCTAATTCCTCTTCTTCATTTATAAAATACATAGTAAAAGATTCTCTTCTCACACAATGTCAGGACACCTTAGAGAGCCATGTGCAACAATCACATTCTTATTTGTAAGCTAGGTGTGGTATTTTTATTTACATGCATATCAGTTAAAAGTTTCTATACTATAAAATGAACACACCACACTATGTTTTTGCTTTATGTGTGCTTCATATTTTGCTTCTTCATCATTTGCAAGCCAAGTTTCAATGTGTTAAAATTCATGAAAGCAAGAATATGTGTCACAAAACGAATTAAAAAATTGTTGAAATCATTTTACCTTTCTGAGCTCCCAAAGACTTGTATTTTCAGCTCCGCAGAATAAAGGATTTCTACTGAACGGATCATATGTCTTTATTTGCTTGCCACCTAAGAACACAGTATTTTTGAAATGCTTTATTCCTAGCTCAGAAAGGACACTTCAAAACTATTACAAGTAATGTTCTTACAGAAAGACCTAATCTTCAAAACTGCTAGTAGTCCAGTCATCCAATACTAGATTTAAAATGCCAAGTCTCTTCAACAATTTATCTTGATGTCTGTGCACTCAAAACATTTTTTTTTTTCCGAAAAAACTTTGCAACATACAGGCCCCCACCCTCCTACTGACCGATCTCTTCAGCAGTTTTCAGGCAGCCAGAGAAAGTGCTAAGAAGACCAGTGTTAAATGGGTAAGATGGGAGCAGCCTACGGGAGCACGTCCAGACTGTCTCAGAGCCGGTGTTCCAAATCCTTACTATGAAGCTACATTCAGGAAGGTTTTTTTCTTGGAACAGGTTTGTACGCTTACAGAAACCCCAAATTAAAAGAGACTTACTTGCATGTGGGGATCAAAAAACACTATTTAGGAGCCAGGTGTGCATCCAGTTCAAGATCTGGGACCCAGAGGACTGAACTCAGAGTTCAGTCCGTGAGGCTACGGAGCAAGTGCCCTTCCCTTTTCTGGATGAAGCTGTCTCACTGGCCCAGCAAGGTCTTTAAAATCCACTACTAACTCTACAGCCTAGAACACACTTGCCGTCCTCCTCAAGGACAGCAGCCTGTGCTTCAAACAGAGACGTCCTTCTGAGAGGCTCCCTTCTGACTGCAGCACTCGCTTTCCTCTATCTAAATGGACACTTAAAGCTGGGTGACTTTAACCATGGGTCCTAAAAGAACTGGCTCTGGCACTGCCTTCCTCAGTCCGAGGCTGCTGTTCTTTTTCTTTGTGGCCTTAGATAAAGACTGCATTTCTAAGCTTTCTTTTGGCTCTAATATTGTATTAACTGAATAGGTGTCTTTTGGTGTCTGTGTATATCGATCGTCACTTAGGGCTTCTACTTCTAGGAGGGGTCTACCTTAAAAATTTGCTTTAAGGGGCTAGAGAGATGGCTCAGTAGTTAAGAGCACGGGCTGCACTTCCAGAGGATCTGGGTTCAATTCTGTCACCTACATGGTGCTCACAACTGTCTGTAACTCCAGTTCCATGGCATCCAATGCTCTCTTTGGCCTCCTGGGCAATGAGGCATTCACATGGCACACAGGCGTATGTATAGGCTAAAACACACATACACATAATAAAAAATGAATAAAAAACTTTCTGTAAGAAACTATAAAGGATGAATATGACAGCCACACAAAAAACCAAGAGAGGTCACAGGGGCTATGATCAAATACAGTTCCATTCAGAAATCAAACTTCATGTGAACCACACTTGGATGCCGTTATGTGCTCTGATTAGAGGCTCAATAAGGCTTAAACTCTTATTTAGAACAGAAATTAATGATTCACAGTGCGTAGCATTTTATTGTTTTTCAGAGAATTCCCACAGCTCTAAAGGCATCTGCTTGATTTCCAAGATTTATTTAAAACACTCAATTCTGTTAATAAAGATTATTTGTGATTCTCTACCGTTAAAATCTCACTTCATGGTTGCAAATGTAGTGCAATACTTGTTCAGCTCACACAAAGGTATGGGTTCCACCTCCAGCATCGTCACATACACACACACCATACACACACAAACACACACGCGCTCAAGGAGCTATGAAGATAACAGAGGAAACTAATTCCTTTTTTAAAGTTCAAGGGGACAAGCCAAAGGACTTCACCTTTCAGGTTGTCAAAGTGCACCCAGGAAGCGGCCTTTGGTTTCTCGGTTTCTGCACTGCCCCCAGGCTCCATCTCCTTCGCCTTCACTTCCTTCACCGCATCTATAGCTTGTTTCTTTGTCTGCATCGGTAAACTTTTTCATCGTCACTGTCATCCCCCACATCAATGAAGTTTTCTTCATCAGATTCCTAACAAATTGCAGCAGTAACTCTGTTAATCAATGGGAATTGCAATGAAGTCGGTATTCATTTATGTTCTGTAGAGTTCAAAGACTCACTTCAATTCTGGTAAATTAAACTCTAGTCCTGACTGCCACTCAGGTGAAACAGAAGAACTGTACTCTCTTCCTAAACACGAGAGAGCCAAGAGATTTTAAAACTGAATTCTCAAACATTTGCCGTGTTATAAACCAAAGACAGGTGCTATTACTACTTATTTTCACCTCATAACCGAGGAAGCAGATAACAAGGGTCTACTCACTCTATAATCACCCGTGATTGCAACTTCTACTGTCGTGCAGTTTCTTATGTAATAAAGGGAAATTGTCAAGGAACCTGCTCTCTATTTTACTGTGCACCTGGCGGTGATGTCTAGCCCCTTCCACTCTAGAACTTACACTATAACACACTCCAGAGAAACTAAGCTACTGTAAGTCAAGGAAAGAAAAACACACACAAAAGCCCCAACCAACACACCAGCACCCACTAGGGTCAAGAAGCAGTAACGCACATACCGGATGATCATCTAGTTGGCTTCTTAAATCTGGTTTAGCTTTCAGGATCTCAGACACAAGATACAACGCTCCACAAATGAATGGCGGCATCTGTGTGCAGGTAACCTGAAGCAACCTCTTCACAAAAGCCTTCACCCGACGCAACATGATGTCGGCCTTCAAAGACTTGTAGATCAGGTTGAGAAACATCGCTTGCTTGGAACATGTCATCAAGCCTGGATCCAACATCTTTCTGTAAAGTGAAATCAAGGTCAAGTATTCATTCATAAAGTCATCTTCACACCCAGCAGTCACAGCTTAAGAGACTCCACAACCAATTACAACCTCATCTTAGGGAGACATTTCCTGCATACGTTAGAATAAGAAGCTATTTCAGTCTTATCAGATAAAGTGAGAATCAATGACTCCAAAGGAAAGAACACACTGGTACAAGGGATCATCATCATCATCATCATCATCATCATCATCATCATCATCATATAAGAGCCACTTGTTTTGTGACTTTTTCTCAATTTTTTTTTATTCTGATACAGACCCCTCCTGAAAGGTTACATATATGTCAATTAATAAAAACTGACACCCACTCAATCGGTTTTTAACCAGTTCTTGGAAGGCAGAGGCAGGCAGCTTTCAAGCTCCGCCAGCCTGATTTTCATAGCAAATTCAAGGCTTGCCAGGGCTACGCAGTGAGCTGCTAACCCCAATAGAAACTGACACCTATGAAGCAGTAGAAGAGAGAACTGTCTTTACTTTAAGGTGAGCAGGGCAGCCTCCTTCATACAGCTCTAGTGTAGACCACATATATGAGTAGTGAAAACGGAAATTCTGAGTCCTTAATATGTGACCCAATGGACTACGCACGTATTCCTCCACACACACCATCCCAGTCCAGAATATCCTCTGCATGTCAACAGTATCTAAAATAGGTTCGGTTCTTCTAATATTCTCAGTCTTATGTTTATGCTCCGCTGTTTCCTAAACTCTGAGTCCTCAGTTTTCCTGCCTTTTCTCCCAAAGGTCAAAGGAATCAGACGGCTCTATTACAAGCTTCCTCCATATCCTGGTTTCCTAGATGAGGGGTCCAATCGGGCATTGACTAAAGCCTTCATTAATTATCCCAAATAAAGCTTTTCCCTTATACAGCTCTTGAAATGATAGTGTGTCTGTGTGTATGCCTATGGAAGTCAGAGGACAAGTCAGAGAGTTCATTCTCTCCCTCCACCATGTGGGTCTTAGGACTGATCAAAGGTGGCAGCCTTGTCAGTAAGGCTCTTTATCCCATGGGCCACCTCAGTGGCCCTGTAGCTTTGCTCTGTAAGGTTCCAGTTCTATCATTCAGTGGCTGAAACTTAGGAAACGTTTCAGTTTCCTAATGTGAGTATCAGGCCATGAGATAGATGCACAACCCTGCATTTTACAAAGAAAATACTGTAAAAAAACAAGGTTTATCAAGTTACCAATAGGGTTTCAATGAGAATTAAATAATTAATTTTAACATGGCCAACTACTTCCTGGGATTCAAATCACTATTACAGTGATTTATTATGGCCTAAGTCTAAACTATTAATCATAACTTTACAATTTTCTCCATAAGTTGGATACAGATGTGCAACTGTAACAAAAAACAAAACCAAAACCAAATTCGAGGCCAGGTGTTACAGAACAAGCCTTTAATCCTAGCACTCAGTAGTCAGAGACAGGAGAATCTCTATGGGTTTCAGAATAGTCAAGGCTAAATGGTGAGAACCTGTCTCAAAAAATAAAAGAACAAACAAGAAAAGAATAGATAAGTTTCCTCAACACATGTTGCTGGCATGTGTGAGGCAGATCCAAAGTGCTTACACTGTTAGCACTACCTGTCTTGATGAGATACAGAACAGCTGTGTGATTCAACAAGACAACCTTAAAGCGCAACACAGCCAAACCAAAGCCTGGAACCAGGACTTCCTAACACACAGTCTTTAGCATACTTCCAGTGAGGGTCTTCAGGGTGGGATGTCTGTTGACGGTGCCATATCTCACTCGCTCAGAACATGGGCAGCAGATATAAGCACTCAAAAAAAAAAATCACTTTTTGAATGAATTACTGAACAGCTGTATGAAGAACTGGATGGGGATTTAGAATGAGTATATTGGGGAAAGGGAATTTCAATTACACCCCTGGTTCTAGTTCCTTACTATCCAGTAAGACTTAAAACAAATGTAGTAAAGTGTCATGTGCTCAAAGTTGGTGAATACTCAGTTGCTAAGGGTGCCTATGTGAAATCTATGAGGATGTATGTACACATACATAGGTACATACATATGTGCACCTATATATGCATATAGACACACCTTTTACCCTATACTACATATGCTACACCACAGCCAAGTTCCCACCATATGCATGCACTTACCTGTATAAAGCTGTGTAGTAGCGGTCGGATATTGTCTGTTGAGAATTCATTACTTGGAAAAGTAGCATTAAAGCCTGCACACTAGTATTAAAATTTACAACATGCAACACTTTAAATAAAGTGTCCACCTGCTCCCTCACTTTGTCGTCGCCTGTCTGGGAGTAAGGGTACGCCCTGTTCACACCTGTTAAAATGGCACTGAGCATTTTTGACTCAATGTCTTTTTTCTTGATACAAGTCCGAAAGAAACAAAAATAAAGAGTTATTAATTTGTTAGCCAACTCACTTTCTTCGTGGGAGAGGACCATTTGGTTTAAAAAGCAAATTGCATAGTACTGAGCTTTGGGGCTGATATTCGAGCGAAAGAGCAGCCTCTCTATCTCTCCGCACACAACTCCTTTCATATTGGGATGCTTCCGCAGTAGCACCTCCAACAGATGGGAGGCTTTGGTGGCAATTCTGTTCTGAGGGTCTCCCAGCTTATTTATCACCTGAACAAGAAGAGCTTTTTCCTCCTCGGGTTTATCACAGAGAAGCTCATGGGCGGCCACCAGAGCTCGTGTTTTAGTGGTTACCAAGGAGTCATGACTTAAAGTCTCTAGGACCTGAACAAACTCTGCTACTAAGTGTTTCAGCTGGTGTTCATAATACCACAGGATCAGTCTTCTATCTCTGGAGTCCCTGTTGCCACTGGACAACTCTTCCAGTTTGTGAAAAGGATGCTGGCTGAAAACCCGGAGCTTCCGACTGTCTGGCAGAAGGTCTGTAATGAGCAACTCTTTGAACGTATCCAAAGCCATGAGGCACTGCTGCTTGCTGCCCTTCTTTTTAACAAGGTTCATGAGGGTTTCTACAAACTGGAGTGTGTGAACAGCATCATCCTGGATCAGAAGGATCATGGCTGCCATCCTGTCAGCTAGGGTCCCCGATGACACGATTGCCTTCATCCAGGTGGAAGAGCCTCCCTTTTGATTATTTGTCTTATTCTTGAATAAGCTGACTTCCTGCTCATACAGCTTCTGGCCAGGGCTTTGTACTTGGACACGACATCCGGAGGCTGCGGTTCCAAGGAATGCTCACTGCTGCACTCCATCTCGTACCACTTGCCCCCAGGCTTGAGCAACAGTGTCTGTCTCTCCAGAAACTCGAACACGTCGGGCTGTTTATCTTTTTTTTTGGAGACGGTGCTGCTCTTAGGATGCTGCTCTGGAACAGTCTTATTCTTTACCTTCTTTTCTGATGTCTTTCTTCCTTCTGTTGCTTTTTGTTTTTTATTCTCTACCTTCAGTGGTTTTGCTTCCTTCTTGCTGGCATTTTCTTTTTTATCTGGTTCATCCTCTTCAATCAAAGACTTTGAGTATTTGGCCAAATTCAGATTCTGAATAAATGCCTCCAATTCACCTTGCTGAAGGTCGTCAATGGTTCCCTTTTTGCCTCCATCCACCACTTCCTCATTATCGTCTAAAGAAGCCAGCATAAGGTAATCTTGCTGCAGAAACACATAAAAAAAAAAAAAGCCGTATTACAAACCCAGAACTTCAGTAAGAACTTCATCTTTAAAAACCATTACATCTGAATTATTACACTATTACCTGGTAAACTCACTGACGGGAAAATGTGCAAAAGATATGTACACCATAGGAAAACCGTTTTTGAAGAACCTTCTTCAAGATACGAAAATATGCTCAAGCTAACAGTCACAAAATCCAATGAAAATCGCAATGATACATATATGCGTCAGGTAAGGTTAAAGGTTTATATGAATGGGCAGGAGGATGGTTCGGTGGGTCAAGTCCATGCCAAGCAAGCCTGGTACTTAGGTTCGATCCTCAGAATGCACAAAAAGGAGAGAATCGATTCCTAAGTTGTCCTCTGATTTACACACGGGTGTACCAACAAACATACAAGTACTCCTTCCAATAATAAAACTAATTTATGAGGTAGTGTCGGGAGGAAAAGGCACTTTCACAAAAGGCTACTGTAAACTGGCAGGTCCTTTTAGCGACTCCAATCCAACCTATAAGGCATTTATTTACCTTTTAACCAAGCAGATTTGGATTACACACACAGTAGCGTTCAAAACATTTGTCCACGTGGTTAGAATTAGATCGCCTACATTTTAACGAAGCATAAACGCAGGAGAAAACATGCAATCCGAATTGTTTTTTTCCACTGAAGAGAGGTAAAAGTAAAAGTGTGGGAACGTTCAGAACAAGTCGGCGGCTGGGCGCGGGTCCCACACTCCCGGCAGCGGTGCGCATCCCCTTCCCCAGAGCCTGCGGCCGTTACCTTTGTGCCTCCGAGGCGTAACACCTCCTCCAGAGAGAAGCCATTCTCGGTCTCCTCGTCTTCTTCGTTTGGATCTTCTGTCACCTCTTTGGGACGCCAGGGCTGCTTGGCAAGGAACTCTAAAGGTTCCTGGTCCGCCGACATTGCAAGCTGAACACACGAGCGCAGCCCGTAGCTTACTTCCGCTTTCCGGTGACGCACTTCCTATTAGTGGGGCAAATTAGGAAATACCGTTCCACTCCGCCTCCGGGGCGGAGCCTGACCCCGCGGTGTGAGGAATGAATGCTTTATTGAGACGCTGCGTGGCCCGCGCGGGTGAGAGTCCTTTTGCAGAATCCTGTTTCCATGGAAACCGCGTGGCGCGGTTCCTTAGTTCCTCAGTTGCTTCCCGGGGCTGGAGCTGGAAGCCGGTCGGCAGAGAGGCTTGCCTGTGTGGAGGGGCTTGTAGTCATGGGTTCAGTGCATGCCTCCATGGGGTTCTGCCATTGCGGGGAAGTTAGTGATGAGCTAGGCAGCCTTGCAAGCCTAGGCTTTTTGCTGCGCGTGTAAATGAAGTGGAGATTTCTAATGCGGGGGAGCTTAATCGTGTTTTTCAGGCACTCCTGTATTTGGAGAGGGAAATCCTTCAGCTCTGGAATGAGCCGGCAGAAAGCAACCGGGTGACTCCGATGCTGCGGCATCTTATGTATAAATATAAATCTACAGGTCCTATCACTGTGGCGGAGTACATGAAGGAGGTTTTGACCAACCCAGCCAAGGTAAACATAGGGGAGCGTGAACCACGACGTGTGTGTAGAGAGAGAAGCCCGAAGGTCTCCAGAGCTGTCAAGGGATGAGCCTTTTCCGAAGTCCTTGGAATGTAGTCTAATCTGTCATCTGATCAGGTTGCATTAAAGGGCAGTGCCAAAAGAGAGGTCACGACAAATTTCTGCGGTGTTTAGGTGACAGAGTGTAGTTTGGATTTCCTGAGTTAAAGGAATGATGATTTTCTAACTAGGTTGTTCATTTCCTTGCCATAAGGAAAACGCTATCTTCATAAGGTTGATCTTGAACTTGCGGCATCTTATTTACCCTCCTGAGTGTTGGGATTCTAGGTGATCGCCACCTGCCTGGCTATAGGAAAGCTTTGAGTCTTTCTTGAAGGCTAAGCATCATGGTAAATCTTGGGATATGGAGATAAGACAAAGTCTTCTCAGATAATTAAACCTTGTAAGAAATATAATCGTCATATTAAAAAAAAAGCACTGGATTTAGCTTTGGGTTGGAAGTCTTTGGAGAGAGAAGTCAGTGAAGATGCTGTTTGAAAAGACTGAACAGGTACGGATGGATCCCAGGGAGAACTAACATGGGAAGAAAGTGAGAGTTTGCATTAACATGGAAGTATAGACAAGCAGGGCTGTTGTTTTACACCTACCTTTTTATTGAGATACATCCATCATGAACATTGTGTAAGTCACTGGTATATAGTTGGATGGCGCTCTCTTTCTCTGTCTCACAAACTCATGGGTGGATTGTCACACAAACCACATTTAAGTTGCATGATGGTCAAGAAAAAATGAAGAGCATCAGCAGGGCTAACGGGGGAGAGGAGGCTGTAAGGGTGATGAGACTCTTACTGTGCTGACTGGGAGAGGGCACGGAGTAGAGGGATGAGCATCGCATGTCTGCAGCCCTTCTACTTGAGTAATTGCTCTTCCATGAATTTTGCAAAGTGACTACTACTATGTAAAATTTAGGCAAAGACTCTGTCCTTTTCTTGGTTGTTTCAGAAGAGAGAACTTTCTTGGTAAACAGTTACTTCACTGTATGTATTATGTAACATTTTGGAGGAGTACTTTTGAAAGCCCTATTTGAAAATTAATCCTTTCATTTTCTCTCTTACTCAGGGATATTATGTGCATCATGATATGCTAGGAGAAAAAGGAGACTTTATTACTTCACCTGAAATAAGTCAAATCTTCGGGGAGGTAATATCCAACATGTAGACCACAAAAGAATGCATGTTATAGATCTTTGAGAGCAGACCAAGCTATGCTCATCTGCAACAGTGTTCTCTCTCTCTCTCTCTCTCTCTCTCTCTTTCTCTCTCTTTCTCTCTCTCTCTGTCTTTCTCTCTCTCTCTGTCTCTGTGTGGATTTCTCTCTCTTCTCTCTGTGTGTGATTTATCA